>NC_133141.1:66309971-66613965 GCF_048418815.1 Hemitrygon akajei
GGGCCATATACAGCATGAAAGCACAAAGTCTTTTATTTGTTTACTTAGCGATACAGTGCAGAATAGGCCCTACTGGCCTTTTGACTCGTGCTGCCCAGCAACCACCGATTTAACCCTAGCTTGATCACAGGTCAATTTGAAATGACCAATTAACCTACTAACCAGTACATCCTTGGACAGTGGGAGAAAACCAGAGCCACTGGGGAAAGCACGCACAAACTTGTTTACAGAGAACACTGGAATTGAACCCCAACATCCCACTAACCCCTACACTATACTTTGGCACCCCAGGGAGGGGTTGCTAAAAAAAAAGGGCAAAGGTTTAAACTCAGAGGAAAGAAAATTTAAACGAACATTGGGAGAAGCTTCTTCAAGCAAAAGGTGATGCAGAGTTCAATTTTGGCACCATCTGCAAGGAGTTTGCACATTCGCCCCTTGAACCACATGGGTTTCCTCCTACATTCCAAAGATGTGCTTGGTCATTATAAATGTTCCTGTGATTAATTAGGTGATGCAGCTCATTGAGTAGGAAAGTCCTGTTCTGTGATACATCTCTAAATGAATAAGTAAATAAACTGACACTATGGGAAACTAAGCAAACACTTTTTCACCCGGGGGTAATTAGTGGATCTGCATCTCACTGCCTTAATGGACTGTAAATGCAGAAATCTGGACTTAAACAGTAACCAAGTGTATAGCTACCGAGGTAAAGACCACAAGGATGACAGTTGAGATGTGAGTTTAGGTTCGAAGTTCAAAGTAAATTTATTATCAAGGTGCATATAGAAGTCCATAAGACATAGGAGCAGAATTATGCCATTCAGCCCATTGAGTCTGTTCTGCCATTCCATCACAGCTGATTTATTATCCCTCTCAACCCCATTCTCCTGCCTTCTCACAATAGACAATAGGTGCAGAAGTAGACCATTCGGCCCTTTGAGCCTGCACTGCCATTTTGAGATCATGGCTGATCAATTCCTATCAATACCCGGTTCCTGCCTTGTCCCCATATCCCTTGATCCCCCTATCCATAAGATACCTATCTAGCTCCTTCTTGAAAGCATTCAGAGAATTGGCCTCCACTACCTTCCGAGGCAGTGCATTCCAGACCCCCACGACTCTCTGGGAGAAGAAGTTTTTCCTTGTAACCTTTGACGCCCTGACTAATCAGGAACCTCCACTTTAAATATATCAATGACTTGGCCTTCTCATCAGTCTGTGGCAAAGATTCACCAGATTCATCATCCTCTGGCTAAAGAAATTCCTCCTCATCTCTGCTCTAAAGGGTTGTCCTAAATCTGAGGCTGTGTCCTCTGGTCCTAGACTCCCCCAGTATAAGAAATATCCTCTCCACGTCCACTCTATCTGAAATACAGTAGAATTTATGAAAAACTATACAAAGACTGACAAACATTCAATGTGTAAAAGACTGAGCGGCTTCATTTATAATATGTCTGTCTTAGAAATTTCAATAATTCAGTGATGGAAGATACAGTACAAAAGTCTGGAAGCCTGTACCACCAGGCTTAAGGACAGCTTCTATCCTGCTGCTACAAGACTACTGAATGGTTCCACAGTACGATAAAATGAACTCTTAACCTTACAATCTACCTCATTATAATCTTGTACCTCACTGTCTACCTCTACTGCAATTCTCCATAGTTGTTTTTTTTTTATAAACACTTTATTCTGCATTCTCAGAATCAGGTTGAATATCATTGGAATATGTTGTGAAATTTGTTGCTTTGTAGCATCAGTACATTGTGATACATCATAATAAACTATAAATTACAATAAGAAATGTATTTTAAAAATTAATTTAATTAGTGGTGCAAAAAGAGAGCAAAAAAGTAAGTGTTACTGTTATTGTTTTACCTTAATCAACCTCAATGCACTGTGTAATGGTTTGATCAGTATAAATAGTATACAAGTTTTGCAGTATTTCAGTACATGTGACAATAATAAACAAACTCCCAATTTCCTCCATTGCCTGCTCATGCTCAGGAGTGAAGTACAGAGTTCCAGCACAATTCCTCAGACTACATGGCATAGCCTCAAAAGAAGCCACAAGAAGGAACTTTTACCAGGCTTTGTAACACATGCTCTGGGCATATTTACATTTACATCAGTGTTATTATTTCAGAAGACCTGTCTTGTGCCCAGCATGTACTGTGTGCACAATTATAAAGAAAGCAAGGCAGTGCTTCTACTTCCTTAGGAGTTTATGAAGATTCAACATGACATCTAAAACTTTGACAAACTTCCATAGATGTGTAGTGAAGAATATATTGACAGGCTGCATCACAGCCTGGTATTGAAACACCAATGCCCTTGAATGGAAAATCCTACAAAAAGTAGTGGATACAGCCCAGTCAATCACGAGTTGTACTCAATGCCCATCATTGATTTTATTATGGCTATTATGGATTGATTGAGTATGCCTGCAGGAAAACCAATCTCAGGGTTCTTCTATATGGTGACATATATGTACTTTGATAATAAATTTACTTTGAACTTCCTGAAACATAGTTAAATGTGTTGCTTATGTTATCAACCAAGATAACCTTAAGTTGTGCTGGCGGGCAACCCACAAATGTCGCTACACATTCAACAGAAATAAAAACAAGCCACAATAAAACAGCAACAAAAAACAACAGCAAAACAAGTCCTGATGAAGGATCTTACCCTAGCAGAATCTCTTGTGTTTATGATCTGAAGACTGGATTCTCCCACCCTGTCACACGCTCAGAACAGATTCACCCTGTCTGCTTGCCATGCCCAGGCAGTGAGCAGCAGCGAACCAAATTAACTGTGCAGGCTGTACACAACCACAACAAATCGTGTCCACATCAGCATTCAGGAGCACCAATTTGGAGTCAAGATTCAAGATTGTTTAATATAATTTCCAGTGCACAAGTGTAAAGAACAATGAAATAATTGTTACTCTGGATCTGAAGCAGCACAAAAAAAACCACACTAAGATAAAGAACCCAATAATTAAAAAACACAATAAATATAAATACATAAAATAGCTTATTGTATTGTAGATTGATTCTATGTTCATAAAGTGATGCTAAGTACAGGGGCATTTGTACACAAGATGACTGACAGGAAATGACAAAGTTATGGCGGTGGTGGGCTGCATGGAGGGTTGGTTAGTGTCTTTGAGTCTGGTGGTCCTGAAGAGGGACAAACTCCATGAACAGGGTGGGTGGGATCCTTCATGTTGTTCCTGGCCTTTTTCCAGCACCTTTCTGTATATAGTCTTCGACAGTGTTCAAATCCTTGCAGAGCCTCACCCAGCTTTGGGAAGTCAAACTTCCTCCAACTCTGAGCTAGTAAATCCCAGCACTTCCCTCACCTCTTCGCTGCTTCCATTGGCTTCAGTCTGGATTTCAAGCAATGAAATGCCAACCTCAAACTCTCTAACTCTCCTCTCCTCCTCAGAGGCTGGTTAAAACCTAACTTCACTGAGTCACCTTTTGGTCACCTGCCTCAACACGTCCTTGCTGATTAACACACACACTAATTGCATAAGGAACTCAGCACATCAGACTGCATCTCTGGAGAAAAAATAAACAGTCGGCATTTCGGGTCAAGTCTAGCTACTCACCCTTTCTTGCCAATCCTGATGAAGGATCTCAGCTAAAGTGTCAACTGTTTTAGGAATTTAAGGTGGGGGATTATATGGGAGGCAGGGTTTGAGGGTCGGCACAACATTGTGGGCCAAAGGGCCTGTAATGTGCTGTACTATTCTATGTTCTATGTCTAATACCTCTGCACAGACCTGCTAAATTTCTCTGGCATTTTTGTGTGCACTACTCAGGATTTCCAACATCTGCAGAATCTCTGTGTATATAAAACCATAAGATATAGCAGGTTGTTTAACCCATTGAGTCTGTGCTGTCATTCTATCATAACTGATTCACTATCCCTCTCAACAGCATTCTCCTGCCTTCACCCTGTAACCTTTGACACCTTGACTAATCAAGAATCTATCAAGTTCCACTTTAAATATACTCAATAACTTGGCCTCCAAAGTTGTCTGGTGGCAGTGAATTCGAGATTCAGCACTTTCTGGCTAAAGAAGTCTACATCATCTCTGTAATGAAGGGATGTCCTACTATTCTGAGGCTGTGCCCTCTGGTCCTAGACTCCCTCACTCCTCTCCACGTCCATTCTATCTGGGCCTTTAAAGATTTAATAGGCTTCCATGAGATTCCCCCCCCCCCATTCTTCTAAACTATACCGAGTACAGGCCTATGATCTCCTCATTAACCAGCTCTGTGAAGTCTCTTCAGAACTGTTATTATTTTTAAAGTGGACTTCCTATAAGTGAAGCCTGATTTCTTCCCCTCCTTCCTTCTTGTCGCCGACTGGAGAGACCCTAATGTCAATCTGGTTCACCTAATCCATATCTTCAGCCTAGGAATTTTCTGGGCCATGTAATAGTCCCATCAAGTGGGGGGGAGGGGGGGTTGCTATCAGGAGATCCGCGAGGGGTTTATGGGATGACTGTAAACAGAGACACCAGTAGGTGCTAGCAACGCTCCCGGGAACTAACTGCCAAACATCACACACAGCCGTCAATCAGTAGAACGCAGTAGGTGAGCAGCATACTCTTCCACTCCCCTCTATCGCCCCACGCTTATAATTATGAGATTGGATTATTAATCACAGGTCAATGTGGCGCACTTCTAAGTGTCCGAAAAGCCCAGCCAGAAATAAAAAGTTAGATTCCTTTCCAAAAAAAATGAACAACCAAAATACATCTCGAATATACACCATCGGGAAAATGTGCACGATTGCCTTACCGACAAACATGCGTGCGGCAGAGAGGGTTTAAAATAACCTCACAAACAAGGCTACGTGACTGACAATTGGAAAGGACACATCATTGGCCTCCACGGCCGGCAAATAAGACGGGCGAATGTTGCTAACTTCTGGTTTTAAAATTACAATCCTTCCCTGCCGGTTTAAAACCAGGGAAAGGGAATATATATATTTTTTTTAAATCACACGCTTAATTTTCAAAGGCGAGAAATGAACGTGCACCGAAGCACCACATCCTCTTACAAGCCTTAAGCCTGCTTTTCTCTCTCGGTTTAAAATATGCCTTCCTCCTCCTCGCTGCCTTTACCTTGATGAACAGCAACATTGCAACCATGTCCGTCACAGTAGACCAAAGGATTCTCGTCCCATCCTCTCTCGTCTGAACACACGCAGCAACCTCCAACCATCTCCTTCATACTTCCCGGCCCGTCCCGATTCCCCGCTGAAAAGTAGTTACGACAAAGTAACCAGCAGCATCTTCTCTCCGACACATTGTTTCCCCATAATTTGGAGGGGGGGGGGCAGTCCCGTCCCTCTCAGTGCAATACAACCATTACCAGGGCGCAAGCGCTGCTCATTCTCGCAACTATGGCCGCAGAGAATAAATTCTGCGGTTCCCCGACCCGGCCCCGTTCAAAGTCGCTAGGTAGGGTGACTTTTCTATTTCTGTTTTCCTTTGCAGAATTTTACGCCTATCTCAGTGCTGGAACACTGAACGATGTTTGGGGGAAATTAAGAAGCGTTTGAAATGAGTCACGTGTTCTAGATCTTATTTTTATATGCGTACCTCATCTCTGGTGTGTTTGCCCTTTACAGCTCTTAGTTTGAATCATAATCAGGCTTATTATCACTGACATGTGTCGTGAAATTCGCCGTTTTGCAGCAGCAGTACAGTGCAACGCCTAAACGTTACTATGTTACATAAATAAATATTGCAAAAGACAAATAACAAGGTAGTGTTCGTGGACCATTCTGAAATCCGATGGCAGAGGGGAAGAGGCTGTTCTTCAACAACCGAGTGTGGCTCTTCAGGATCCTGAACCTCCTTCCCGATGGTAGTAACGGAAAAGAAAGTGTGTTTGGGATGGTGAGGGTCCTTCGTGGTTAGTAGCTTCGGTAATAACAGTATATAAAACACAGAAAACAGTACAGTACAACACAACACAGGGATTGACCCTTCAGCCCTCCACCTCTGTGCTGTACAGAGTAAATGTATTATGAAAGTACATATCTGTCACTATATACAACCCTAAGATTCGTTTTCTTGCGGGCATTTACAGAAAATACAAAGAAACATAACAGAATCAATGAAAAACTGCACACAAGACAAACCAACCAAAATGCAAAAAGTGACAAGCTGTGCAAATACAAAAGGAAGACAAAACAGAACAGTAAAAAAAAACAAATGAGCAATAAATATGCAAAAAGTGGGGCGAAGGGTCCTTGAAAGTGAGTCCATAGGTTGTGGGAACAGTTCAGTGGTGGGGCAAGTTGAGTGAAGTTAATCCCTTTGGTTCAGAAGCCTGATGGTTGAGGGGTAATAACTGTTCCTGAACCTGGTGGTGTGAGTCCGGAGGCTCCTGTACCTCCTTCCTGATGGCAGCAGCGAGAAGAGAGCATGACCTGGAAGGAGCGGCCCTTGATGATGGATGCTGCTTTCCTGCAACAGCACTCCATGTAGATGTGCTCAATGGTAGGGGAGGGCTTGGCCTGTAACGGCCTGGGCTATATTCACTACTTTTTATAAGATTTTCCATTCAAGGGCATTGGTGATTCCATACCAGTCCATGATGCAACCAGTGAATATACTCTCTGACACAGTTACAGAAGTTTGTCAAAGCTTCAAATGTCATGCTAAGTTTTCACAAACTTCTAAGTAGAGGTGCTGCTGTGCTTTCTTTGTAATGGCACTTACGTGCTGGACCCAGGACAGATCCTCTGAAATGATAACACTGAGGAATTTAAAGTTGCTGACCTCTCCCTCGATGATGCCAGTTGAAACTTATTAGCCTGCATGTGGAATATATTCCCCTATTTCCTGCCTGTCCATGTGTCTGTCTAAATGCTTCTTAAATGTGGTTATTGTATCTCCTTCCACCACCTTCCCCAGCAGTGTATTGTTATTTAGAGATACAGCACAGTAACAGTCCCTTCCAGCCCAATGAGCCCCTACTGCCCATGTGACCGATTAACCTAGTTACCCACGTCTTTGGGATGTGGGAGAAAACCAGAGCACCTGGAGAACACCCACATGGTCACGGGGAGAATGTACAAACTCCTTACAGACACTGGCAGGAACTGTACCCAAGTCACTGGTCCCGTATTATAATTATGCTAACGTGCAGCCCCAACAGAGAGGAGATACGGGAGCCTGAAGGCCCACACTAAATGTTTTAAGAACAACCTCTTCCCTTCTGCTATCAGATTTCTGAATGGTCCATGAACACCACCTTGTTTTTTGTATTTTACATTACTTATTTTTGTAACATGTTAAAAAACACCCAATCTCCTTGAAACTTTCCCCGCTCTCACCTCAAATCTATACCCTCTGGTAATTAATATTCCCACCCTGTGAGAAACATTTGGCCATCTGCCCTATCTATGCTACTTACCATTTTATACACTCAGTAGCCTCTTTATCAGGTATGCTCATGGTCTTCTGCCACTGTAGTCCATCCACTCCGAGGTTCAAGGTTCTCTTCTACACACCACTGTTATAATGTGTGGTTATTTGAGTTACTGTCACCTTCCTGTCAGTTTGGACCAGTCTGGCTGTTCTCCTCTGACTCTCTCATTGACAAGGTGTTTTCCCCCACAGAACTGCTGCTCACTGGATGATTTTATTTTTTGTACCATTCTCTGTAAATTCTAGAGACTGTTATGCGTGAAAATCCCAGGAGATCAGCAGTTTCTGCAATATCCAAACCACTGTGTCTGGCACCAACAATCCTTCCATAGTCAAAGTCTATGCCACTTACCATTTTATACACTCAGTCACCTCTTTATCAGGTATCTCCTGTATGCCCAGAACACACTTCTTCCCCATTCTAATGTTTGGCCTGAACAATAACTGAACTTTATAACTGTGTCTGCGTGCTTTTATGCATTGAGTTGTTGCCACATGATTAGTTGATTAGGTATTTGCATTAATGAGCCAGGTGTGCCGAACAAATTGGCCATTGAGTGTATACTTTGCATTCTGTTAGACTCATAAGAGTCATGGAACACTACAGCACAGAAACAAGTCCTTTGGCCGATCTAGTCTGTGCTAAACTGTTAAGCTGCCCAGTCCCATCAATCTGTACCCAGACCATTTACCTCTCAACACTCCCACCCATATACCTAACCAAATTTCTCTTCAATGTTGAAATTGAACCAGCATGCACCACTTCCACTGGCAGCTCGTTCCACACTGGTACCACCCTCTGAGTGAAGAAGTTCCCCCTCATGTTCCCCTTAAACATTTCACCATTCACCCTTAACCCATGAGCTCTAATTATAGTCTCATCCAACCTCAGTGGAAAAAGCCTGTTTCTATATACACCCCTCATGATTTTGTATACCTCTATCAAATCTTCCCTCACTCTTTTATGTTCTAGGGAATAAAGTCCTAACCTATCAACCTACCCAATAACTCAGGTCTTCAAGTCCGGCAACATCCTTGTAAATTGTCTCTGCACTCTTTCAATCTTAATGCTATCTTTCCTGTAGGTAGGTGACCAAAACTGCACACAAATCTCCAAGTGAGGCTTTACTAATGTCTTGTATAATTCAAATATAACATCCCAGCTCCTGTACTCTGTGAATTTATTTATGAAGGTCAATGTGTCAAAAGCATTCCTTATGAACCTAACTACCTGTGACGCCATTTACAAGGAATTATGGACCTGTATTCCAGATCCCTTTGTCACACTCCTCAGTGCCCTACCGCTTACTGTATAAGACTTAACCTGGTTAGTCCTCCCAAAATGCAACACCTCAAACTTCTCTGCATTAAATTCCATCTGCCATTTTTCAGCCCATTTTTCCATCTGGTCCAGATCCTGCTGCAAGCTTTGATAGCCATCCTTACTGTCCACTACACCCCCAATCTTAGTGTTATCTGCAAATTTGCTGATCCTATTAACCATATTATCATCCAGGTCATTGATATAGGTGACAAACAACAATGGTCAGCTCCGATCCCTGCTGCACTCCACAAGTCACAGGCCTCCAGTTAGAGAAGCAACCATCTATAACCACTCTCTGGTTCTTCTGCAAAGTCAATGTTTAATCCAATTCACTACCTCATCTTGAATGCCAAGTGACTGAACCTTCTTGACCAACCTCCCCTGTAGGACCTTATTAAATGCCTTGCTAAAGTCCATGTAGACAACATCCACTGCCTTGCCTTCATCAATTTTCCTGGTAACTTCCTTGAAAAACTCTATTATAAGATTGGTTAGACGTGACTTACCATACACAAAGCCATACTGACTGTCCTTAATCAGTCCGTGTCTATTCAAATATTCATATATCCGGTCCCTTAGAACACATTCCAATAAATTTCCCACAACTGGTGTCAGGCTCACTGACCTACAATTTCCTGGGTTATTAGAGCCTTTCTTAAACAGCAGAACAACATTAGCTATGCTCAATCCTTCAGCACCTCACCTAAATATCTCCACTAGGGCCACTGCAATTTCTGCACTCACCTCACACACAGTCCTAGGGAACAGATTGTCAAGCCCTGAGAATTTATCCACCCTAATTTGCCTCAAGACAGCAAATACCTCCTCTCCTCTGTAATCTATATAGGGTCCGTGACCTCGCTGCTGCTTTGCCTCAATTCTAGACTCTGTGTCCATCTCCCGAGTAAATACAGATATCAAAAAATCCATTTACGATCTCCCCCATCTCTTTTGGCTCCACGCATAGATTACCAGTCTGATCTTCAAGAGGATTAATTTTGTCCCTTGCTATCCTTTTGCTCTTAATATATCTGTAGAAGCCCTTGGGATTCTCTGTCACCTTGTCTGTGACAGCAACCTCATGTCTTCTTTCAGCCCTCCTGATTTCCTTAAGTGTTCTCTTTCATTTCTTATATTCCTGAAGTACCACATTTGTTCCTACCTGTCAATACCTGCTATGCACTTCCTTCTTTTTCTTAATCAGGGCCTCAATATTTCTCAAAAACTGAGGTTCCCTAAACCTATTATCCTTGCCTTTTATTCTGACAGGAGCATACAAACTGTACTCTCAAAATTTCGCTTTTGAAGACCTCCCACTTACCAAGTACACCTTTGCCAGAAAATAGAAAACAACCTGTGCTAATCCACACTTGCCAGGTCCTCTCTTATACCATCAGATTTGTCCGTCCTTCAATTTAGAATCTCAACCCAAGAACCAGACCCACCTTTTTCCATTAATTCCCTTGAAGGTAATTGCATTATGATCACTAGATGCAAAATGTTCCCCTATATAAACTTCTGTCGCCAGCCCAGTCTCATTCCCCAATAAGAAATCTGGTATTTCAATCCCTACTACTGAATCATATGTACTGATTAAGGAAACTTTCCTGAACACATTTGACAATCTACCCTATCTAGTCCTTTTACAGCCTAGCTGTCCCAGTCAACATGTGGAAAGTTAAAATCACCTACTATCACAACCTTATGTTTCTTGCAGCAGTCTACAAAGTTCTCTACAAATTTGCTCCTCTAAATCCCGCAGACTGTTGGGTGGTCCACATATAACCCCATTAACGTGGTCATGCCTTTCTTTTTCCTCAGTTCCACCCATTTAGCCTCAGTAGACAGGTTCTCCAGTCTGTCCTGTGGGAACATTGCCATGACATTTTCTCTGACTATAATGCCATCCGTCCCCCCTATAATCCCTCCTGCTCTATCATGCTTTAAACAACGGAAACCCCAGAATATTGAGCTGCCAGTTCTGCCTCTCCTGCAACCAAGTCTCACGAATGGCAACAATATCATAACTCCACATGCTGATCATGACCTGAGCTCATCAGTCATTCCTACAAAACTTCTTCCATAGGAATATCCAGAATACTAGTCCCACCATGCTCAATCTTTTGTTTCCTGACTTTGTCTGTGGTCTTAACATCTTTCTCCACAACTAGTCCACTATCTGTTCTTGCACCCTGTGAATCTAGCTTAACCCTCCCTTCCCCCTGTAAAGTACGAGCAAACTTTCATGCTATCCCCCTCCAATTCAGGTGCAAATCATCCCTTCTGTAGAGAGACCACCTTCCCTGGAAGGGAGCCAAATGATCCAAAAATCTGAAGCCCTCCCTCTGCTCCACATTCTTAGCCACATTTTAAACTGTATGACCTTCCTATTTCCGGCCTCACCAGCTAACTCCCTGAACTCACTTTGCAGGACCTCATCACTCATCCTACCCATGTCATTGGTACCCACATGGACCACGACCTCTGGCTGTTCAGCCTCCCATTTAAGAATATTCAAGGCAAATGAAGTTTATTATCATTTAACTACATACATGTATATAACATATATAATGTATATAGAAATGAGACATTTCTTTGAACCAGGGTGTCAAGCACATAACACATGATAACAAATTCTATGAATGAATCACACATAAGTAACAAACTAAAATGCATTAATATTAAATATTGTAACAGATTAACCAGTGACACTTCGAATATGATGTGGCCAGGAGTTCCAGAAGCCTAATGGCCTGGGGGTAGAAACTGTTTCCCATCCTGACTGTTCTTGTTTTTATGCATCGTAGTCTCCTTCCTGATGGTAGAAAGTCAAAGAGGATGCTGGATAGATGGGTGGGGTGGATAGGTGGGACCCATGCAGCATCTCTGAAAAAAATGTCCCCGATGGATGGTGGGGAGACCCCAGTGATCCTCTCAGTTGTTCTCACAGCCTTTTGTAGGGATTTCTGGTCCAATGCTCCACTGCTTCCATACCAGAAGGAGATGTAACTTGTAAGGATGTTCTCAATGGTGCTCCTATAAAATGCAGTTAAGATGGTGTGGGGGTGGGAGCTTTGCTTGCCTCAATCTTTTTAGGAAGTGGAGGCGCTGCTATGCCTTCTTGTTTTGGGAGGTGGTATTAAGGGACCAGTGAGGTCACCCATGACGTGAACTCCCAGGAACTTGGTGCACTTGGCTCTCTGTATGGAGGAGTCATGTATTCACAGAGGGGGATGATTTGCCTGCACCTTCCTGAGGTCCACAATGATTTCCTTGGTCTTCTCCACATTCAGGCTCAGGTCGTTCTTCTCACCCCAATTCACCAGCCGCTGCACTTCCTCTCTGTACTCTGTCTCGTCATCGTTCTTGACGAGGCCAACCACTGTTGTGTCATCCGCAAACTTGATGACCCGGTTTGAGCTGAATCCTGCGTCAGCAGTGTGAACAGCAGCGGGCCGAGCACACCGCTTCAGGGAACGCCAGTGTTCAGTGTAATGGGACTGGAGACGTTGCTGCCCACGTGGACTGACTGTGGCCTTACTGTTAAGTCCAGTATCCAGTTGCAGAGGGAGGTGTTGAGACCCAGCGAGGACAGTTTCCCCACCAGTTTCTGAGGTATGATGGTGTTGATCAGTGAACTGAAGTCTTTAAACAGCAGTCTGGGACATAAGACCCCATTTTCCAGGTGGGACAGGACAGAGTGGCGGGCAGAGGCTATTGCATCATCAGTGGATCGATTTGAGTGACAAGTGAACTGGAAAGAGTCCAGTGTAACCGGGAGGAAGGTTTTAATGTGCACCATGACCAGCCGTTCAAAGCATTTCATAATGGTTGATGTTAATACCACCGGACAATAGTCAGTTAGGTGGGTTACTGTCACCTCCTTTGGCACTGGAATGATGGCTGCAGCCTTGAAAACCAAGGGGACAATGGACTGTTCCAGAGAGGTGCTGAATATATCTGTCAGCTGGGCTGTGCAGTGAACTTGATCCAAGATGTCCTGGACCCTGCCACCTGGGAGGTAACGAACCATTTGGGAATCTGGTTCTCAACCTCAGAACTTCCTTTCCCTTCCCCTAACCAACGAATCCCCCATCACTACAGCTCACCTCTTCTTTCCCCCTCTTTTCTGAGCCACTGAGCCAGAGACCTGACCATTGTGGCTTTCCGCTGCCTGGTCATTTCCCCCCCCAACAGTATCCAAAGTGGCATACCTGCTGTTGAGGGAACGGCCACAGGGGTACTCATGCACTGGCTACCTTTCCCCTTTCCCCCTCTTGACAGTCACCTGTGTCTTGGGTGTAACTACCTCCCTTTGTGTCCTGTCTGTCAACCCCTCAGCCTCCCAAATGATCTGGAGTTAAGACATTAAGACCATAAGATATCAAGGCAGAATGATGCCATTTGGCCCATCAAGTCTGCTCCACCATTTCATCATGGCTGATCCGTTTTTCCTCTCAGCCCCAATGTCCTGCCTTCTTCCCATATCCCTTCATGCCCCGACTAATCAAGAATCTATCAAATTCAAATATACCAAATGACATAGTCTCCACAGCTGCCTGTGGCAACGAATTCCACAGTTTCTCCACTCTGGCTAAAGAAATTTCTCCTCATCTCCATTCTAAAAGGACACCCCTCTATTCTGAGGCTGTGTCCTCTGGTCTTAGGCTCTCCCGCCACATGAAACATCCTCTGCACATCCATTCTATCAAGGCCTTTCAGCACTTGATAGGTTTCAATGAAGTCACCCCTCATTCTTCTGAATTCCAGTGAGTCATCAAACAATCCTCATTTAACAAGTCTTTCAATCCTGGAATAATTTTCGTGAAACTTCTTTGAACCCTTTCTAATGTCAGCATATCCTTTTGTAGATAAGGGGCCCATAACTGCTCAGAATATTCCTACTGTGGCCTCACCAGAGCTTTATAAAACCTCAACATTACACCCTTGCTTTTATATTCTAGTCTTTTCAAAATGAAGACGAACATCACGTTTGCCTTCCTCACCACCAACTCAACCTGCAAATTAACCTTTAGGGAATCCCACACGAGGACTCCCAAGTCGCTTTGCACCTCAGATTTTTGAATTTTCTCCCCATTTAGAAAATAGTTTACATTTTATTTCTTCTACCAAAGTGCATGACCATTCACCTCCCAACACTGTATTCCATCTGACGCTTCTTTGCCCGTTTTCCTAGTCTGTCTACTTTTGTAGCCTCCTTACTTCCTCAAAACTACCTGCTCCTCCATCTATCATCTGCAAACCTGACAAAAAAGCCATCTATTCCGTCATCCAAGTCATTGACATATACAGTAACATACAAAGAATCGGTCTCAACACAGACACCCAAAGAACACCACTAGTACCAGCAGCCATCCAGAAAAGGCTGCCTTTATTCCCATTCTTTGCCTCCTGCCAATCAGCCAATGTTTTATCTATGCTAGTATCTTTCCTGTAATACTATGGTCTCTTAATTTGTTAAGCAGCCTTATGTGTGGCACCCTTGTTAAAAGCCTTCTGAAAATCCAAGTACACAACATCAACCAATTCTCCTGTGTCTATCCTGCTTGTTATTTCTTCAAAAAATTCCAACAGATTTGTACTTAAACTTCTAATTTATTTTTATATAGTTTTTTAGTCTTTATAATTGTTGAATGATGTTTTTTGTTGCATATTGCACTAACACACCACAGCAAATTACTAATACATGTAAATGTATATGGTGAATAAAACTGATTTTTGATCATCGTTATATAAGCTAGGGTGCAATCAAATTACTTGTTCACATGAAGCTCATACAGTATACCTGATAATAATAAATAAAAACACAACAATAAGCAAGACAAATGCAAAAACAGCAGAGTACAAATGCAAAATACAGCAAAGACTGTATTGCAATCTGAAGAAGTGCAAAAAGAAATAACAGAATAACCAGAAAGAAAGAGGCTGTGGTCCAAGTGCAGATCGATGGTACTGGGAGGAATAAGTTTGGCATGGAGTAGATGGGCTGAAGGTTCTGTTTCTGTACAGTAGTGCTCTATGACTATGACTGTCAGGATCTTTGACTTGAAATACTACATCATCTCTGTTTGTCTTTCCATAGGTGTAACCTAACCTGCTGAGTGCTTCCAGAATTTTCTGTCTTTTTCTGAGACCAATTGATAGCCACAAGTCTCGTTTGTGCTGGGAGTCATTAATTTCTCTCAGTTAAAATCTCAAAGTTAATTTTATTATTAAGGTACATCATAAAGTACTACCCTGAGATTCATTTTCTTGCATGCACTTACAATAGAACAAAGAAGTACGATAGTCAATGAAAACCACATACAAAGCCAACAAATTGTGCAAGTACAAAAAGAAACAAGTGATAGTAATACATAAATAAATAATATTGAGAACATGAGTTGTAGGGTTCTTGAAAGTGAGTCCATAGGTTGTGTTCAATGATCCGTTCAGAGTAGAGGTGAGTGAAGTTATCTACACAGGTTTGGAGCCTGATGGTTGCAGGGTAATAACTGTCCCTGAATCTGATGGTGTGAGACCTAAGGCTCTTGTATCTTCTTCCTGATGTTAGCAGTGAGATGAGAGCATGGTTTGGATAGTGGTGGTCCTTAATGATTGATGCTGCTTTTCTGTGACAGAAATTCAACCTGTTTTCTCCTGCATCATTTGAACTTAACTCATTAAAGTGATGTTCTCAGCCATTTAGACTTAAAACACATTCAATCAAAAACCACAGACCTTACCCTCCCCCACACACGGTTCCTTCCACTGGTAAGTCAAAAGAGTTTTAAGAAAAAGAATGATGTGAATTCATCTGCCACCTCTCACATCCTCTTCAGAAAACCACAAATGGTGACAGCCATTGAAGCACTTTAGAAATGTAATCACTTTTGTAAAGCAGGAAATACAGTACCAATTTACATTTACATGCACCAAACTCCACACGCAAAGCTTCTTCTACTGAGACAGAACACTGGAATTGGGGGCAACTTACTTCCTCTCCAGTTCTCTGAGCTCTGGACTATTGTTGAGCACCTCTGGCTTTACAACAACCTTGCAGCTGAGGTTAGCAAAATGAAAGAACTGGCTATGGGCTTTAGGTAGGGGAATACACGCCAGTCCTCATTGAGGGGTGTATGATGGAATATGTGAGCAGCATCAAGGTCTTGAGTGTTAATACCTAGGATGATCTGTCCACATACAGTAGAAGTAACCATGAAGAAAAGGCATCAGTATCTATATTTTTTCAGAAGTTTAAGGAGGTTTGCATGTGATTAAAGATTCTGATGAACTGTACAGAGGAAGGCATGCTGACTGGTTGCATCACAACCTGGTATGTGAACCCCAAAGCACAGGAACACAAGTTGCTATGCAAAATGGTGGATTCAGCCAGTTCCATCAGAGTGAGAATCAGGTTTAATATAGTATGTTGTGAAATCTGTTGTTTTACAGCAGCAGTACTGTGCAATACATAAAAAACTATAAATTGAAATAAGAGGTATATATAAATCAATTAAATAAGTAGTGCAAAAAGAGAGCAAAAAAATGAGTGAAGTAGAGTTCATGGGTTCATTGTTCATTCAGAAATCTGATGGCAGAGGGGGAGAACCTATTCCCGAAATGTTGAATGTGCTCTTCCATCATTAAGGACCCCACCATCCAGGACACGTCTTTTTCTCATTTCTGCCATCAGGCAGGAGATACAGGAGCCTGGAGATCCACTCCTCAAGCTTGAACAACAACAGTGTCATCAGGTTCTTGAACCAACCTGGAAAACCCCAGTTCTACCTCAGACTATATTTCCCTCGATGTGGTTCTGTTTATTTTTGTTTGTACTGTCATGTAAGTTATGTACAATTTATGTTGATGTATTTTTATGTAATTTGTGATAGCGGTGAAGTTGGACTTGTTGTGTGCCATCTTTCTGCTGCCTGCTATTTCCAGCCAAGGAGGAAGGAGTCAGAGGCAATGCACGGTCCTACAAACAGTGCAAATAACTGTCTTGGATTTTTGTTTGTGATTGAAAGACTCTGTTGGACATTGGTAACGTAGAATATTGCAAGTCAGGTTCACTGGTTCATTGGCGAGACTGATGGCAGGGGAGCTGTGTGGCTTCGGTTGTTGCATGGACCAGGCACCAGGTCCTCATGCGCAGGGTCGCCTGCTGCAGCCACCCAGGGGAGGAGACGCTGGAGGCGGTGTGGCATGACAGGCGTGCAGTCTGGGTTGGGGGCTGGCCCCACCTGTCAGTGCTGCCTTCAAATATTTGCGCAGCAGAACACAAGCTGGATTGTATTCATTTGCGGATTCACTCGCACAATGCTTGTTCTTACTCCAGGGCAAGGTCCCATGCGCCATCAATCCATAAGCCACGACACTAGGGGACTTGGGTTATATTATTATTTTTTTATGACCATATGTTTTTCTGCTATTGTAATTTTATGTGCTATATGTGCCTTGTGCCATGTGTCCTCTGTTTTGCACCTTGGAGGAACGTTGTTTTGTTTGGCTGTATTCATGTGTGTGTTGAATGACAATTAAACTTGAATTTGATTTGATTTATATTGTTACTCTGCTATGGATGGTCCCAAGCTTGGCTGCAAAAGGAGCAGGGTTGAGCACGGACCTAGCAACCCTATCCCTTAAAAAGGCAGAGCTACAGACAATAGAGGCTACAAAGACCTCACCCTGAGAAAGGAAGGTTCTAAGAAGATGAGCTACATCTGGGACAATTTGAAAGACTGGCCATCTCTGGTGAGCTGCTGTCCCAGTAGGGGTGATGGGCCATGAAGAGAAGAATTTATGTCTGCTGCTAATATTCATGGCATTTCTACCCTGGATATGTATAGCTATGAAAAAGAACTAGATATTGAAACTGAACTGAAAATGTGTGGTGGAGTCTGAGACAGGGCAGATAGATGCTGATGTGCGAAACGTGCTGTCAGGAGTGGTGGTAGATGCAGATATATTAGTGACATTAAGAGACTCTCAGATAGGCATATGGATGAAAGAGAAGTGGAGGGCTATATGGGAGGGAAAGGTTACTGTGCAGTATGTTCGTTGATGATGGATGCTGCCTAATTGAGACAATGCCCTCTGTAGATCTTACCAATGCCAGTAATAACCCTGCATCTACCTGAAAGAACAGCTTATTGAAAGCCACTGTGCAGCAGTGAAGCAACATTCCCTCTAGCATCCTGACTGGGACCTGAACTCAGAACCTTCTGAATCAAAGGAAAGATGACCAAACTCATGTTGACTCCCAGCTACTGAAAAAAGCCATCAGGAGGAGCCTGCATTTGTCAACACATGACTTTTACAAGAATCTCACTTGCTTTTACAAAAATTCTGGTGCATTTTGTAATTTAAATACAGACAGTCCCTGGATTACACTGGCATCATTCCTGAGAAAAGTCCTGTAAATTGATTTCCCTGTAATTCAGGAAGGTCCATTTTGTGCAATAATCTATGTGGTATCAGTCAACATACACTTATTTTAATGCTTTCTATTCAATGAATAATCATCTAAACACTATTTATAATTAAACCACTGGAAAATATACTCTTTATAATAATTTACAGCTTTATAAAGCTCTGGTTAGACCACATCTGGCATATTGCATTCAATTCTGGTTACCCCATGATAGAATGAATGTGCAGATTTTCGAGAGGATGCAGAAGAGGATTACCAGGATGCTATCTGCATTATAGCTATAAGGAGAAGTTGGGCTATTTTCTCTGGATTGACAAAGGGCTGGGGGAGATAGAGGTTAGAAGATTATGAGAGATTGTTAGATGAGTGTTAGTCAGTGTGTGGGACAAGTTTTTAAAACAGAGAATGGTAATTGCCTGGTATGCACTGCCAGGAGTGACAGTGGAGATAAATATGATTGAAGCATTCAAGAGACTTTTAGAAAGGCAGAGAATGAGGGGATATGGACATTGTATAAGCAGAAGGTACAAATTCATTTGGGTGTTTAATCATTTCAGGACAACATTGTTGGCTATAGGACTTATTCCTATGCAGTACTTTTCTATGTTCAATAGTGCTGTGCAAAAGTCTCAGGCGCATATATATAGCTAGAGTGTCTAAGAGTTTTGCACAGTACTGTAAAAATTTTATGTATTGCACTGTACTGCTGCCACAAAAATAAACAAATTTCATGACCTATGTGAGTGATGATACACCTGATTCTGATATGGGTCTCTATTGTGGACTTAGAGTGGAAGAGGGCCGGGAAAGGGGAATCGTGGTTGGGAAAAGGGGAACAGAGGAGAGGAAGCAGGAAACACCAGAGAGACATTCTGTAATGATCAATAAACCAATTGTTTGGAATCAAGTGACTTTGCCTGGTGTCTTAGGGCTGGGTGTTTCTGCACCTGTACCACCCCCACCCCTGGCACTCCTCCTCTGCCACCTGTCACACATCCCTCCATTCTCCACCCTCACTATTCCTAACATACTTTGCTCCCACCAAATTTACAAACTCACTCTCCATTCCACATGGACAAGTCTAGCACTGTACAAAGTTTTAGGCACCCTAGCTATATATATATATATATATATATATATATATATATATATATATATATGCCTAAGGCACTTGCACAGAACCGTATGTATTAATGAATACTGTGATTGGATATATTTAAAGCGGAGGTGGATATGTTCTTGATTAATCAGGGTGTCAATGGTTACACGGAGAAAGGGGTTGAGAGTCATAATAAATAGCCATGATTGATAGGCAGAGCAGATTTGATGGGCTAAATGGCCTAATTCTGCTCCTATATCTTATTGTCTAATATGTCACTGTCTATTAATCATTCCCAGATCAAGATTCTGGAAATGCAAGTCACATCATTGTTGGAGTGCCTTAATTACAGTACAGACTGCAGGGGTTCAAAAAGCTAGCTCACCTTGAGGAAACATGGCCTGCATGCCATTAGTGACTTCCCTATGCTTATGTTTCTATTTCAGAACTCCTATATAAAGGGAAACATCTTTATACATTCATCTTTTTGAAGCCCTTCAGAGTTTTGACAGAGTGTAGTTCATCTTTCTATTTTCTCTAAAGAAACTGCCCTTTGCCTCTTCTGCATTTCCTGAATGTCTAATTGGTTTCATCTTTGTATTTTTTTTCTGTGGTTCCTTCTGCTTATTTCTATACTCAAAGAGAACAGAGGGCAACATGTAAGGAGGAGATCTGGAATCTTGGGAGAGAGAAAGAAAAAAGAAAGATTTGCTTTATTTGTCACATGTAAATCCAAAATGTTGAAACATACAGTGAAATGTGCAATTTATGTCAGGGGTGTGCTGGGGGTAGCCCATAAGTATCACCATGCTTCCAGTGTCAACATAGCATGCCCACAACTTACAAACCCTAACGCATACATCTTTGGAATGGGGAGGAAACCGGAGAAGTCATGAGAGAACATACAAAGTACATTTATTAACAAAGTATATATAATATACAACCTCGAGATTTGTTTCCTTACAGGCAGCGACAAAACAAAGAAACCCAATAGAACCCATTTTAAAAAAGACCGTCAAACACCCAATGTGGAAAGAACAAATCGTGCAAACAATAGAAAGTAAACAAATAACATTGAGAACTAAAGTTAACGAAAGTGAGCTCGCAACCATAAAGCCAATTCATTGCTGCAGCCAGTCCAAAAGCCCACAGCCTCAGTTCAGTGCAGAGACAAATAAATCTTGCCAAGCAGCGAGCTGAACACCAGCCCACCCCTTGCCACCAGCCCTGACACCCTGACCTTTTCAAACTGGCCTGGTGCTTAAATTGGCCAAACCTTGGCTCATTCTTCGCTCTCTGACCTGGGACCTGCCTCCTCAATTTGGCCCATATCTGGCCTTTCCAATCTGACCCGGTACTTAAATAGGTCAAACATCAGCTTGTTCCTCACTCTTGAGTCCCGGCCCCGCCTAGCCTCGCCTCGGATCAGCCAGTTCGAATTGGCTCTAAATCCACTCCAGCAATGGCCAAACTCGTTCCTCCCTCTCGGGCTCAGGCCCCACTGCCTCGATTCTGCCCATACCACCGCACCTTCAAGACTTCAGTTCACACTGCAAAAATATCAGGTTGTACAGGCAGTTCAAAAGCTCAATTCCAAAAGAGAAGTTGCAGGCTATCGATTGCAGTGATCATTTTCTAGAAAAGGTGTGATTAATAAAGTAGTTAGTAGTTTTGTTTGCTACCGACAAATCATCACTGTGTTTCAGCAGCATCATCTTAAACATACAAACTCTTTACAGTGAGAATTTAATCCCTATTTTACAACTAGCATTGTAAAGCATTATACTAACCACTAGCACTGTAGACATTACGTTAGTTGCTGTGCTACTGTGCCTCCCAGGTTTAAATTGTTTGGTAGAAAAACAAGAGGAAATTAAGAATGAAATGAGTAGATGCATCAGGGGCATTTAAGAGACTCTTAGATAGGCACATGGGTGATAAACAAATGGAGGGTTATATAGAGGGAAGGGTTGGATTGAACAGAGTAGACTAAAAGGTCGGTACAACAACATGGAACGAAGGGCCTGTACTGTTCTATGCTCTATGTTCTATGAATTATTTTACTCAATACATGATTGAGCTCTGGTGTTTATTGGTGGAGGAAGTAATTCTCATTGCATTTAAGTAAAAATAGAAGGATCAACATTTGGAATGCCACAGGTCAATGGATCAAGACCTGGAAGTAAGATTAGACTGAAGTCTATTTTTGGGCAACAAGAACTTAATGGGGCTCAATGGCCCCATTCAATGCCACAAATAACTGATTTTTAAAAATCTGTCTGCTACTGTGTGTGCCAATATAGAACGATATCACTCCACATGCGAGGAGGCCATTCGAGTCATCATGCTCTATTGACACATCTGTCTGTTCCTACAACTCTCACACTCCTTCCCCATTACTCTGCAGGCCTTTTCCATTCAACTGCTGTCACAATTCCCTTTTGGAATTTTTTTTGATCCAGCTTTCATCACAATTTCAGACATATCCCAGTGTATGACTTAATAAAGCCCATCCCAGCTTTTACACTTCTGCAAATTTGCTTAAATTAGAGTTGTTGAGCCACTGACTCTGTGAGACAAATTCTCTTCTTTACCCCACCAAAACCTTCATAATTTTGACCACCCTGGCCACATCTCCCCTTAAATATCTAAGCCATGAGGAGAACAACATCAGATTCTTCTGGCATGAAGGAGGAAGAGAAGTGACTTGGAATGTGAGAGGAAACTTTGGAGAGGGTGCAGAGGAGATTCATCAGCATGATGCCTGGACTAAATGGCGTGTCTTATGGAGTGAAGGAGGATATGCAGTGACTTGATAGAGGTGTATAAGATGACAACAGGCATACATAGAGTGGACTTATTCCCAGGGCAGGAATAAGTAGTATGAGGGGCATAATTTTAAGGTGATTGGAGAAAAGTATAGGGAAGTCCTGCTCAAGGGTATTGGCCCAAAACGTCGACTGTACTTTTTCGTATAGATGCTGCCTGGCCCACTGAGTTCCTCCAGCATTTTGTGTATGCTGTTGGGGAGATGTCAGAGTTAAGTTCTTTGCACAGATAGTGGTGAGTGCATGGAATACCCTGCCGGGGTGGTGGTAGAGGCAGAAAATTAGGGACATTTAAGAGACTCTCAGGTAGACACATGGATGATAGAAAAATGGAGTGCCACTGTACTATGCAAAAGTCTTAGGCACATATATATAACTAGGGCGCCTAAGACTTTTGCACAGTACTGTATATGTCAATGTGGAGTGTAGAGCAAGTTTGTAAATCTGGCAGGAGCAAAGGATGTTGGGAGGTGCAGACACACCCCGCCCTGAGACACCAGGCAAGATCATTTAATTCCAAACAATTGGTTTATTAATCATTACAGAATGTCTCTCTGGTGCTTCGTGCTCCCTCCCCTCTCCCTTCCCCTTTTCCCAACCTTGATTCCCCTCTCCCTGCTCCCTTCCCCCTTCCCACCCTCAGTCTACAATAGAGACCCAATTCAGAAGCAGTTTTATCATCACTCACATATGTCATGAAATTTTCTTATTTTTGCAGCAGCAGTACAGTGCAATACATAAATTACTACAAAAAACTCTGCAGAAGTCTTAGGTACTGTAGCTAAATATATGTCCTTAAAACTTTTGCACAGTACTGTATGTGAGAAGGAAGGGTTAGATTGATATTGGAGTGTATTAAAGGGTTGGCACAACATTGAAGGTTGAAGATCACGTACTGCTGTAATGTTCTATATTTTATGTTCTTCAGCCTTTCCATGACTTAAGCCCTTCACCCTTGGTACACTTTACTAATTCCCTAAAGTAATCTAGAAGTTAAGGCTTTACAACAGCTCCTTGTTAAGTAGACCTTGGTTTTAAAATTCTCACTTATGTTTACAAATCATCTACTTTCAGCTCTGGCTCACTATGTGATGTTTGAGAACAGTGCTGGCATTGGAGAGCGTCCAGAGTCCAGCGTTCATGAGAATGATCCCAGGAATGAGAGGGTTAATGTACAAGGAGTGATTGATGGTTCTGGGCCTATACTTGCTGGAGTTTAGAAGAATGAAGGGGGACCTCATTGAAACCTATTGAACATTGATAGGCCTATATATGTGGATGGGAAGATGTTTCCTATAGTTGGGGAGTCTAGGACCAGAGGACACAGCCTCAGAATACAGGGACATTTAGAACATAAATGAGGAATTTCTTTAGCCAGAGGGTGGTGAATTGATGGAATTCACTGCCACAGACAGCTGTGGAAGCTAAGTCATTGAATATATTCAAAGTGGAGGTTGATAGGTTCTTGATTAGGCAGGGTGTCAAAAGTTACAGGGAGAAGGCAGAAGAAGGGGTTGAGAGGGTTAATATATCAGCCATGATGGAATAGTTGAGCAGTCTGATGGGCTGAATGGCCTACTTCTGCTCCTGTTTTTTATGGTCTTCTAACAACTATTCAGTTCTGAAACCAATTGGTACAACCCTAATCACTAGAGTTCAGCAACACTATGAACACTGATCATTTTGAACTAAAATGGATTTGTTTTTATTATCACTTCTGATTTGCCTTTCTTGTAAGGATAGTGTTTAATTTACATTTATTTTATGTTTTTCTTATCAGTGCTGCTTACATGTTGCTATGTGCCTTTAATACTCGAGCAAATTTCTACAAATGTACCCTGGAGAGACTGTCTGGTATGGAGGGTCGGGAAAAGCTGCAGAGGCCAACTCCATCACGGGCACTAGCCTCTGCACTATTGCGGACATCTTCAGAAGGAAATGACTCAAGAAGGCGGCATCTATCATTGAAGATCTTTCACCATCCAGGATCCTGAAAACACACATTCAACATTTTAGAAACAGCTTCTTTCCCTCCGCCTTCAGATTTCTGAATTGACAATGAAGCCAAGTTCACAACCTCACTATATTTTTCTTTTTATTTTGCTCGCTTTTTGCACAACAGGTATATAAGACTTTTGCACGGTATTGTAATTTTATGTATTACGCTGTACTACTGCCACATCAATAAGTAAATTTCGTGACATATATGACTGATTCTGGTTTGGGTCTCTATTATGGACTGAGAGTGGGAAGGGGGGGCAGGGAGAGGGAAATCATGGTTGGGAAAGTGGAAGGGAGAGGGGAGGAAGTGGGAAGCACCAGAGAGACATTCTGTAATGATCAATAAACCAGTTGTTTGGAATCAAATGACCTTGCCTGGTGTCTCAGGGCTGGGTGTGTCTGGACCCAGGCCACCCCCACCCCTGACACTCCTTCTCTGCCACCTGTCCCCCACCCCTCCCACAGCGCTCCACGTTTGCCATTTCCAACATCTTTTGCTCCCACCTGATTTACAAACTCATTCTCCACTCCATGTTGACAAATACAGTACTGTGTAAAAGTCTTAGGCGCCCTAACTATGTATACGTATGCGCCTAAGACTTTTGATAGTACTGTATACAGTTTAACCCTCATCTGAAATGCTTGGGGTGGGATTGTTTCCGATTTTGTAATATATAATGAGGTAAGTTTGGGATCGCCATAACTTCTGCCTCTGAATTTATATGCTATAGGTAAATAGACTTTGTCACATAAATGTACATAAAAGTAAAAGTATAATGAAATGAAAATGTATGCAAGGTAGCAAAAGCTGCACAGCAGCATCGGGAGAATACCTGAATCAACAACAAACAATGGCAGGGTTTCAGTCTCCACCTAAAATGCCGTGTTTTGATTAAAAGGTTATAGTATACTGTATTTGTATGTTACTTTTTTAAAGTTTTATATAATATTTCACGATCTTATAAAGGACTTGGTGAACAACTCTCAAGCAAGCAGGTATGGCACCTTTAAGCGGCTGAAGGTTCATCGTCATGGCCAGAAGTAGCATGGGGGGGTGGGTAGAAACACCAAGAAATGAGACCCCTTTTACACAATATTTCATTAACAAATGTGCTGTCACTGAAGAACAAAATTGAGGACCTCAGGGCCAGATTGCTGTATTGGAAGGAAAAGAGATGTTGTTGTGGTAAACTATGTATACCTGTCTGGACACGCCCCTCTGCTGACTGCTCCTGTGGCTCCTCCCACAGACCCCTGTATAAAGACGATTGGGGCACTGCTCCTCCCTCAGTCTCCGAGATGTCGTGCTCCCTTTTGCTGTTAATAAAAGTCTATCGTTCACTTCCAGTCTCCAAGAGTTATTGATGGTGCATCAGTTGTGTTCTAAGTTTGAACAAGATGCGGCTTGCTCCCAGCATGCCAGATACAGCGATCAGACAATTCACAGTATGGACCAAATTGCAGAGACGGAAAAGGCAAAAGATGGAAGTGCGTGTTTCATGATAAACTCTCGGTAGTGATCCAATGTGGCGGTTTTGTTGAACTCATGTTCCCCTGACCTTGAACACCTAATGGTTAAATACTATCCATTATATTTAGCTGGTGAGTTCTCCTCCATAATCCTGACAGTAGTTTATATCCCACCAGCAGCCGACTATAAACAAGCGCTTGAGATACTACTTGATGCTGTCTCTGAACAAGAACCAGTCCACCCTGACGCATTTCAAATCATAGTTGGGGACTTCAACCAGACTTGTTTGAAGAAATCCCTGTCCAATTACCATCAGTATATAACCTTTAGCTCCAGAGGTCCCAACACACTAGACCACTGTTATACTACAATAAGGAATGCCTACCGTTTCATGTCCAGACTATATTGCAGTAAATCTGATCACTTGTCCATCATTCTCCTACCTGCATACAGGCAGAGGCTAAAGAGCAAAACTCCAGGGAATAGGACAACAAAGAGGTGGTCGCAGGAAGCAAAGGAGCAGGTATGGAATTGCTTCAAGTCAGTGGACTGGACCGTGTTCAAGGACTCGTATGTAGCTCTGAATGAATACACCATGGTTGACATGGACTTTATAAAAACAGTTGTAGACAACTGTGTCCCCACAAAACCATTCAAATAGAAGCCCTGGATGAACCATGAGATCCACAATCTGCTAAGGGCCAGATCAGAGGCATTCAAGACTGGTGACCAAGAAAGTCACAAGAGATCCAGGTACGATCTCCAGAAAGCTATCTCATGGGTGAAGTGGCAATTCCAGACCAAACTTGAATCACAGAAGGATGCTCGACAGCTGTGGCAGGGCTTGAATACAAAGTGAAACCAAGTGGCATAATTGACAACAGGCCTTTTCCTGATGAGTTCAATGCCTTCTATGCTTGCTTTGACCATCAAAACTTGGAGGAATCTTCACAAACTCTCACAGCCTCTGATGGCCCTGTGACTTCAGTCTCTGAGGCTGACATGTGAGCAGCCTTCAGGAGGGTGCGCCCATGAAAAGCATCCGGCCCAGACAGGGTGGCTGGCCAAGTACTAAAGACCTGTGCTGATCAACTGGCTGGAGTGTTCACTGAGATCTTTTACCTCTCGCTTTGGCAGTCTGAGGTACCCACCTACTTCAAGCAGGCTTTGATTATACTCGTGCACAAGAAAAATGTGATAACCTGCCTCAATAAATATTCTCCAGTAGTACTTACACCCATTGTGATGAAGTGTTTTGAGAGGTTGCTGATGAAACATATCAACTCCTGCCTGACTTGCATCCACTGCAATTTGCCTACTGGAGCAACAGGTCCACAGCAGATGTCATCTCATTGGCTCCACTCAACCCTGGAACCTCTGGACAGTAAAGATACATACATCAGGATGCTCTTTGTCGACTTCAGCTCAGCATTCAATACCATCATCCCCTCAAAACTAGTCAATAAACTTCAAGACCTTGGCCTTAATACCACTATGTGCAATTGGATCCTTGATTTTCTTACTTGCAGACCCCTGTCAGTTTGGACTGGCAACAACATCTCCTTCTATTAGCACAGGTGCACCACAAGGCTGTGTGATTAGTCGCCTGCTCTACTCACTTTACATTTATGACTGTGTTGGTAAGAACAGCTCCGATGCGATATTTAAGTGTGCTGATGATATCACTGTCGTAGAATGAATCAAAGGTGGTGACCAATCAGCACATAGGAGGCAGATTGAAAGGTGTCATAAGAACAACTTCTCACTCAATGTCAGCAAGACCAAGCAGCTGATTATTGACTTCAGGAAGAGGAAACCAGAGGTTCATGAGCCAGTCCTCTTTTCAAGGACACCAATGCCCTTGAACAGAAAATCCAATGAAAAGTAATGGATATGGCCCAGTCCATCATGGGTAAAGCCCCTCCCCACCATTGAGCACATCTACACGAAGCATTGTCACAGGAAAGCAGCATCCATCATCCAGCATCATCAGGACCACCCAGACATGCTCTCTTCTCACTACTGTCATCAGAGTGAAGATACAGGAGCCTCAGAACTCACACCACCAGGTTCAGGAACAGTTATTATCCCTCAACGATCAGGTTCTTGAATCAAAGGGGATAACTTCACTCGCCCAACTTCACTCAACTCCACTTGCCCCATCATTGAAATACTCTCACGATCTATAGATTCACTTTCAAGGACTCTTCTCATGTTCTCGACACTGCTTATTTATTTATTATTACTTTTATATTTGTACCGTTTGTTGTCTTTTGCACACTGGTTGAATGCACAAGTTGGTGCAGTCTTTCATTGATTCTATTATGGTTATTATTCTAATACAGATTTATTGGGTATGCCCACAAGAAAATTAATCTCAGGGTTGTATATGGTGACATCTGTGTACTTTAGTAATAAATTTTCTTGGAACTATTGAAGCATTTAAGGTGAGAGAGGGTAATTTTAAAGGAGATGTTAGAGGCAAGATTTTAGAGAGAGTGGAAAGCACTACTTGGGGAGGTGGTAGAGGCAGATACATTTGGGACTTTTAAGAGACATTTAGATAGACACCTGAATGTGAGGAAAATGGAAGGATTATGAATATTGTGTAGGCAGAAGACGTTAGTTTAGTTTCAGCACCTCATAGCATGCCAAAGGCCCTGTTTCTGTGCTGTGCTGTTCTGTGTTCTACATTCTATGAATTCATGAAATATGAAAGTCATATTTCACAGTTGTTGTCTCACATTGAGTGAGCTGCTATGGAGATAGTCCTGCAACTTAAATAGGCACAGGCACACCATCAGGAGCCTCGGGTGATAGCAGCTGTGAAGAATAAACAGGTTGTAGGTGCAGAGTGGTGATATTTTCAGACTGTGTCCTATCTATTGCCATTTCATGTGGATAGGAGATACTCAAAACCACTATGAAAGCCTTGGCTAATTACAAACGGTTAAATTTTAAATTACTGCCCCTTGAGTTGCTGTTGAGCTTGAATCAAAGCCATTATCATGCCTATACCTTAAACAGAAATAAAGAAATAAAATTGAGGCACCTGGTGTGCATATGTAAAGGCTTATGTGGGGAAAGGGAATTGCTGGCTGATTCATCAATTGGCTGACTTACCTCACCTCATGCACTTAACCACAATGTGCATTTATATCGTGACTTTCAGGTGGCTAAGAACATCCCAAGGCACCTTACAGGAGTGTAACAAGTCAGAAATTGATTTAGACCATAAGACCATAAGATATAGAAGCAGAATTAGGCCACTTGGCCCATTAAGTCTGCTCCGCCATTTCATTATGGCTGATCGATTTTTCCACTCAGCTCCAATCTCCTGCCTTCCCACTGTATCCCTTCATGTCCAAACCAATCAAGATTCTATCAACCTCTGCGTTAAATAAATTGGCCTCCACAACTACCTGTGGCAACGAAGTCCACAGATTCACCACTCTCTGGCTAAACAAATCCCTCCTTATCTCTATTCTGAGCCTGTATCCTCTGGTCTTAGACTCTCCCACCAAAGGAAACATCCTCTCCACATCCACACTATCAAGGCCTTTCTCTATTCATTAGGTTTCAAATTTTATAGGTTTTAACTTAACCACTGCTACACTTCCTTCCACAATGCTTATAAAGTTCTCCTTCGCCCAGCTTTTAGAAAATCAGATCACTCTTCGATCCTGCTTTTATACAGGCAGAATCTAAAACAAGAGGCAGCCATAGTTAAAATCATCCATTGTTGGTCCGACCAATCAGCAGGACTGCTTCGATGACGTTGACTGCAATGTCTTCCATGATGAAGATGTCTCCAAGTTCACTGATGGAGTCACGTGCTTCATCCGGAAGTGCATAAACAATGTTGTCCCCCAGAGGTTATAGAAACATTTTGAATGTTAAAAGGCCTGAAAAGGCCTGATATGGCAAAGTTATTTCCCATGGTAGGGGAGTCTAGGACAAGAGGGCATGAGTTCAGGATTGAAGGATTTCCTTTTGGAATTGAAATGTGGAAAAATTACTTTAGTCAGAGGGTGGTAAATCTGTGGAATTTGTTGCCACGAGCAGCTGTGGAGGCCAAGTCATTGGGTGTATTTAAGGCAGAGGTAGATAGGTTCTTATTTAGCCAGAACATCAAAGGGTATGGGGAGAAGGCAGGCGAGTAGAGGTGACTGGAAGAATTGAATCAGCCCATGATTGAATGGCAGAGCAGACTCGAAGGGCCAAATGGCCTACTTCTGCTCCTATATCTTATGGTCTAAGTTGGGTCTTCCTGAACCAGAAACCCTGGATCAATAGTTCTGTGCAAGCAGCATTTACAGAGCAACATCGAGCTTACATTGCTGGCAATCAACGAGAGCTCAAGAAAAGCAGCTATGATTTGCGTAAAGCTATCAAGGCTGTGAAATAACAATATAGGGATAAGATTGAGTCAAGGTTTACAATGAATAGCACATGTGACTTGTGGCGAGGGCTGCATACCATCGCAAACTTCAAAGCCAAACATCGTGGCGCCACCAACATTGCGGCCTCTCTCCCAGACGAGCTCAATCGCCTTTACGCTCGGTTTGATGTCACTAACCCTGAGCCTCCGAGGAAAGCCACCGCTACAACCTGCAACCTGGTCATCTCTGAGGATGAAGTACATAGATGTTTCCAACGGGTGGACAGTCGCAAGGCTGTGGGACTGAACAGCATCCCAGGGCGAGTACTCAGGATGTGTGCAGCACAACTGGCAGATGTGTTTACAGACATTTTTAATCTCTCCCTCTCCCAGTGTAGACTGCCCTCCTGCTTCAAATTATCCACCATTGTCTCTGTACCAAAAAAGACCTAGGTAACATGCCTGAACGACTGATGTCCTGTCGCACTCACCGCAGTAATAAGCAAATGCTTTGAGAGGCTGGTCAAGGATTACATCTGTAGCTTGCTACCGCCCAAACTGAACCCCCTACAATTTACCTACCGACACAACTGATCAACAGACGATGCAATAGCCACTGCTCTACACACCGTCCTTACACACCTGGAGAACGATGCTTATGTGAGAATGCTGTTCTTGGTCTACAATTCAGCATTCAACACCATAATTCATCCAGGCTTGACAGGAGGCTCAGAGACCTTGGTCTTCACCCTGCCTTGTGTAGCTGGATGCTGGACTTGCTGTCAAATCACCAGCAGGTTGTAAGAGTGGGCTCCCTCACCTCCAACCCTCTGACTCTCAGTACAGGAGCCCCTCAGGACTGCGTACTGAGTCCCCTCCTTTACTCCCTGTATACCCATGACTGTATCGCCACCCACAGCTCCAATCTGCTAATTAAATTTGCCGACAAAACTACATTGATTGGCCTAATCTCAAACAATAACGAGGTGGCCTGCAGGGAAGAAGTCATCACCCTGACACAGTGGTGTCAAGAAAACAACCTCTCCCTCAATGTTGCAAAAACAAAGGAGCTGGTTGTGGATTACAGGAGGAATGGAGACAGACTAACCCCTATTGACATCAATGGATCTGGGGTTGAGGGTGTAAACAGCTTTAAGTTCCTCTGCAGAAGGTGGTGTGGACAGCCCAGCACATCTGTAGTTGTGAACTTCCCATGATTCAGGACATTTGCAAGGACCACAACCACGATCTATTCCAACTGCTACCATCCGGGAAATGGTACCACAGCATAAAAGCCAGGACCAACAGGCTCCGGGACAGCTTCTTCCACCAGGCCATCAGACTGATGAACTCACGCTGATTTGAGTGTACTCTATATTACATTGACTGTTCTGTTTATGATAAATTATTATAATTTACTATGATTGCCATTGCACATTTCGATGGAGACATAATGTAAAGATTTTTCCTCCTCAAGTATGTGAAGGATGTAAGAAATAAAGTCAATTCAATTCAATGAGGTCACCACTCATTCTTCTGAATTCTAGTGAATACAGGCCCAGAGCAATCAAATGCTCTTCATATGGCAAGCCATTCAATCCTGGAATAATTTTCATGAACCTCCTTCAAACCCTCTCCAGTTTCAGCACATCCTTTCTGAGATAAGGGGCCCAAAACTGCTCACAATACTCCAAGTGAGGCCTCGTTAGTGCTTTATAAAGTCTCAACATTACATCCTTGCTTTTATACTCTAGTCCACTTAAAATGAATGCTAACATCACATTTGCCTTCCTCACCATAAACTCAGCCTGCAAATTAACTATTAGAGAATCCTGCACATGGACTCCCAAGTCCCTTTGCACCTCAGATTTTTGTATTTTCTCTCCATTTAGGAAATAGTTAACACTTTCATTGCTTCAACCAAAGTGCATGACCAGACACTTCCTGACATTGGACTCCATTTGCCACTTCTTTGCCCATTCTCCGAATCTAAGTCCTTCTGTAGCCTCTCTACTTTCTCAAAACTATCTGCCCCTCCACCTATCTTCATATCATCTGTAAACTGCAACAAAACCATCACTTCCATCATCCAAATCATTGACATATATAGTAACCTAAAACGAATTGGTCCCAACACCGACCCCTGTGGAACACATCTAGACACCAGCAACCAATCAGGAAAGGCTCCCTTTATTCCCACTCTTTGCCTTCTGACAATCAGCCACTGCTTTACCCAAATTAGAATCTTTCCTGTGCTGGTAGCTTGTTAAGCAGCCTCATGTGTGACACCTCGTCAAAGGCCCTCAGAAAATCCAAGTACACAATATCAACCAATTCTCCTTTGTCTATCCTGCTTGTTATTTCTTCAAAGAATTCCAACAGATTTGTCAGGCAAGATTTTCCCTTGAGGAAACCATGCTGACTATGACCAATTGTTAAGGATGTCAGACTGAGGTCAGACTAACTGGCCTATAATTTCATTTCTTCTATCTGTTTCCCTTCTTGAACGATTCCAGTCTAGTGATTCTTGAAAGATCATTACTAATGCCTCCAAAATCTATTCAACCACCTCTTTCAGATCCCAGGGGTGTACACCATCTGGTCCAGGTGACTTATCTACCTTCAGACCTTTCAGTTTCCTAAGAGCCTTCACTATAGTAACGGTAACTTTGCACACTTCATGAAGCCTGACACCTGGAATTTCCACTATACTGCTAGTGTCTTCCACAGTGAAGACTGATGAGCTTATTAATTTCCTTGTCCCCATTACTACCTCTCCAGCATTGTTTTCCAGCGGCTCGATATCCACTCACCTCTATTTTACACTTCATGTATCTGAAGAAACTCTTTAATATTATTGGCTCATTTACTTTTGTATTCCATCTTTACCTTCTTTATGACCATTTAGTTGCCTTCGGTTGGTTTTAAATGCTTCCCAAACCTCTAACTTCCCACTAATTTTTGCTCTATTATATGTCCTCTCTTTGGCTTTTATGTTGGCTTTGACTTCTCTTGTTAGCCATGGTTGAGTCATCTTGCCTTTAGAATATTTCTTCCTCATTGGGATGTATATATCCTGAGCCTTCCAAATTGCTTCCAGAAATTCCAGCCATTGTTGCTCTGCCATCATCCCTGCCAGTGTTCTTTTCTAGTCAGTTCTGGCCAACTCCTCTCTCATGCCTCTGTAATACTGATACATCTGACTTTAGCTTCTCCTCAAATTTCAGGGTGAATTTGATCATATTGTGATCACTGGCCCCTAAGGGTTCTTTTACCTTAAGGTTTCTAATCAATTCCAGTCCATTGCATAACACTCAATCCAGAATAGCTGATCCCCTAATGGGCTCAACCATGAGTTGCTCTAAAAAGCCAGAGATCCAGAGTAACACATGCAAAATGCTGGAGAAACAGCAGCTCAGGCAGCATCTATGGAGGTGAATAAACAGACAACATTTTACATCAAGACTGGAAAGGAAGGGGGCAGAAGCTAAAATAAGATGGGGGGAGCAGAAGGAATACAGATAATGGGTGAAGCAGTAGGTAGGTGGGTGGGTGGGAGATGGAATAAAGTATGAAGCTGCAAGGTGATAGGTGGAAAAGTTAAAGGGCTGAACAACAAGGAATATGATTGGAGAAGAGAGTGGACCATGGGAGAAAGGGAAGGAGGAGGAGAGGCACCAGGGGGAGGTGATAGGCAGGTGAGGAGAAGAGAAAGGGTAAGAGGCGAGCCTGAATTGGGAATGGAAAAAGAGAGGAGGGAAGGTGGATAAATTAACAAATGTAAGAGAAATTAATGTTCATGCTGTTAGGTTATTGTTTATTTTATTATTTAGAGATATAGTGTGGAAAAGGCCCTTCCAGTCCTTCAAGCCATGCCGCTCAGCAACGTCCGACAACCCCGATTTAACCCTAACCTAATCACAAAACAATTTACAATGACCAACTAACCTACTAACCAGTACATCTTTGGACTGTGGGAGGATACTGGAGCACCCAAGGAAACACAATGCATTCCATGGGGAGGATGTACAGATTCCTTTCAAAGGATGGAGGGATTGAACCCCAAACTCTGATGCTCTGAGTTGTAATATGCTGCTGTGGCTGGAGGCTACCTGAACTGATGACTTCCTCCAGCATTTTGTGTGTGTTAAATGGAGGTTAGCTTTATTTATCACATGTATAGTGAAACAAACAGTGAAATGCATAATTTGCTTAAAAGCAAATCAAGGAGGATTGTACAGGGCAGCCAACAAGTGTTGCTACACTTCCGGTGCCAACATAGCATGCCCACAACTCACTTACCCTTACCGTAAGTCTTCGGAATGTGGGAAGAAACTGGAGCATCCAGAGGAAACCCATGTGGTTACAGGGAGAATGTACAAACTCCTAACAAACAACGGTGGGAATTGAATCCTGATCTTACAGATGGTGTGATAAAGTGTTATGTTAACCATTACACTACCCCATCTCCTCCAGAGCCTCAGTACAATAGAAGTAAAGAAAGAAAATCTCATACTTTTTTTGATGTCAGAATATCTCTTACTCAGCCTCACGAAAAACTGATTATCCAGTCAATGCTGTTGATTGGATTTTGCTGTGCACAAGTTACAAGTTACATATTTCCTTATTACAATGGAGACCATGCTTCAAAATGCCCCATGCCACAAAGTGCTTTGGGACTTCAATGTTGGAGTTGATCAAAACTATAAAGCTTTTAGATGGACAAATAAAGAAACTTATTTCCCAGTGGAAGACAGGCCAGTATGTAGGCAATAAGGAATTAAGAAAATTGGCAAAAAACATCTATGGTGAGATGAGATTCAGTTTTAAGTTATGTTCTGGAACATGTTGTCTGGAAATGCAGTGGGAGGAGATTTAATACATTCCGATAGATAGATAGATAGATAGATAGATAGATAGATAGATAGATAGATAGATAGATAGATACTTTATTCATCCCCATGGGGAAATTCAACTTTTTTTCCAATGTCCCATACACTTGTTGTAGCAAAACTAATTACATACAATACTTAACTCAGTAAAAAATATGATATGCATCTAAATCACTATCTCAAAAAGCATTAATAATAGCTTTTAAAAAGTTCTTAAGTCCTGGCGGTAGAATTGTAAAGCCTAATGGCATTGGGGAGTATTGACCTCTTCATCCTGTCTGAGGAGCATTGCATCGATAGTAACCTGTCGCTGAAACTGCTTCTCTGTCTCTGGATGGTGCTATGTAGAGGATGTTCAGAGTTATCCATAATTGACCGTAGCCTACTCAGCGCCCTTCGCTCAGCTACCGATGTTAAACCCTCCAGTACTTTGCCCACGACAGAGCCCGCCTTCCTTACCAGCTTATTAAGACGTGAGGCGTCCCTCTTCTTAATGCTTCCTCCCCAACACGCCACCACAAAGAAGAGGGCGCTCTCCACAACTGACCTATAGAACATCTTCAGCATCTCACTACAGACATTGAATGACGCCAACCTTCTTAGGAAGTACAGTCGACTCTGTGCCTTCCTGCACAAGGCATCTGTGTTGGCAGTCCAGTCTAGCTTCTCGTCTAACTGTACTCCCAGGTACTTGTAGGTCTTAACCTGCTCCACACATTCTCCATTAATGATCACTGGCTCCAAATGAGGCCTAGATCTCCTAAAGTCCACCACCATCTCCTTGGTCTTGGTGATATTGAGACGCAGGTAGTTTGAGTTGCACCATATCACAAAGTCCTGTATCAGTTTCCTATACTCCTCCTCCTGTCCATTCCTGACACACCCCACTATGGCCGTGTCATCAGCGAACTTCTGCACATGGCAGGACTCCGAGTTATATTGGAAGTCTGATGTGTACAGGGTGAACAGGACCGGAGAGAGTACGGTTCCCTGCGGCGCCCCTGTGCTGCTGACCACCGTGTCAGACCTACAGTCTCCCAACCGCACATACTGAGGTCTATCTGTCAAGTAGTCCACTATCCAATCCACCATGTGAGAGTCTACTCCCATCTCCGTTAGCTTGTGCCTTAAGATCTTGGGCTGGATGGTGTTAAAGGCACTAGAGAAGTCAAGGAATGTAATCCTCACAGCACAACTGACCCCCTCTAGGTGAGAGAGTGATTTGTGCAGCAAATACGTGATAGCATCCTCCACTCCCACCTTCTCCTTATACGCAAACTGAAGAGGATCCTGGGCGTGCCTGGATATCAAGACTTGAACATTTTTCTTGTGATTGCAGGACCCTGTTAAACATTGATAATGTAGAATACAGTAAGTCCAATGCACTGGTTCAATGGAAGAGACCAATGGTGGGGGAGCTGCATGGCCTTGGTTGTATTGCAGACTCAGCCTCAGCCTGTTGCAGCTGCCCAGGGGAGAGACGCTGAAGGCAGAGACTGATTTATTAACCCTCTCAATCCCATTCTCCTGCCTTCACCCTGTAACCTTTGATACCCTTACTAATCAAGAACCTATTAATCTCTACTTTAAATATATCCGGTGACCTGGCCTCCACAGCCATCTGTGGCAATGAATTCCATAACTTCACCACCGTCTGGCTAAAGAAATTCTTTCTCAACTCTGTTTGAAAGGGACGTCCTTGTATTTGGAGGCCTTGCCCTCTGGTTCTGGATTCTCCCACTATTGGAAGCATCTTCTTCATGTCTGACCTATCTAGGCCTTTCTACAACTCTATGACTCCATTTCCAAGATTGCTGAAAAAAAATTAATGGGGAACATGAGGATGCAAGGAGTTTGCAAGAGAATATGGACAGAAATTAAGGGGCAGAGGCCAGAATAAGGTGGTGTTGGGGGGTGGGGTGGTGGAGGAGTACAAGTAGGCATGTGATAGGTGAAACCAGGTGAGAAGGAAAGTGGATGGGTGGGGAGGGGGATAAAGTAAGAAGCTGGGAGGGGACAGGTGAAGAGATAAAGGACTGAAGAAGTAGGAACCTTTTAAGAGACCAGAAAAGAAAGGAAAAGAGGAGGGGCACAAGAGAGAGGTAATGGGCAGGTGAGGATAAGAGAAGGGATGAGAGGTGAACCAGAATTGGGAATGGAAAAAAAAGAGAAGGGGGGGGGGAGAATTTGTTGGAAGTTGGAGAAATCAATGTTCATGTCATCAGGTTGGGTGCTACCCAGACCAGGTATGAGATACTTGTTCCTTCATCCTGAGTGACGTCATCATGGGAGTAGAGGAGGCCATGGACAGACATGTCAGAATGGGAATGGGAATTTGATTTGAAATGGGTGGCTACCAGGAGATCCTGCCTTTCACAGCAACTATCTGCAGAACCTCTTGTGTTTATGATTTGATTAATGCTTTCTTTTACAAAGAATTTGTCTATGAAAAGCCAAAAGTTGAGTTTATTTTTATTTTGAGATACATGTGATAACAGGCCCTTTTGGCCCAACTAAGCCACACCGCTCGTTATTAAAAAATATATTTTCATCTGCTAAAGTACAAATATGGACAAGGAGAATAAAAATCTTTCTTGCAGCAGGATTACAGATACAGAGCATCAGATGCACAACATTCACAAGAAAAACTTAAATTATACAAAAAAGAACACAATTGAAATAAAAGAAGTAAACAGAGTCCAATGTAGTGCAAAATTGTCAAAGATGTCATAGTGATGCTATACTGAATTAGTAATTAGGGTGTGCTGGTTGGTTCAAGTACTGAAGTAGCTGTTCCTGAACCTGGTCAGGCATCTGTACCTCTAACCCAATGGTTGCTATGAGAAGATGGCATGGCCAGACGGTGGAGACCTTTGATGATGTATGTTGCCTTCTTGATGCAGTGGCTCTTTATTTTTATTTTATTTTGAGATACAGCGCAGTAGCAAGCCCTTGTTACACCCATGTGACCAATTAACCTGTACATCTTTGGAATGCAGGGGGAAACTGGAGCACCTGGAGGAAACCCACATGGTCATGGGGAGAACGTAGAAACTCCTCACAGACAACATGCGAATTGCTGGTACTGTAATAGCATTATGCTAACTGCTATGCTACCAAGTCACCCCCAGATAATATCATGATGTATTAGGCTGAGTCCACCACTCTGCAGCTTCTTAGGAATTTTGAACTGCTGTACAAGACTATTACTGCAACCAGATTATGGCCCCCTGGTTAAAATTAAGCTGCTTACTGTGAAAACAAAGGACAAAATGAGAAAAAGCAGCTGCACTCCCCCACATTTGCTTGGTCTGCAACCGACTGACGCAGTAAAAGATGAAAGCCATTGTTATAAATAAATCAGTTTAAATTTAGATTAAAGGCATAGGATATAAACCTCTTTATACTGTGCCTCCTCCTCTTCCTAATAAAGTGGTCACTGAGTGTACGTTCGTGGTTTTCTGCTGCTGTAGCCCATCCACTTCAAGGTTCGATGTGCTGTGTGTTCAGAGATACTCTTCTGCACACCACTGTTACTAAGTTACCTCGCCTTCCTGTCAGCATGACCTAGTCTGGCCATTCTCCTCTGAATCTCACATTAACAAGGTGGTTTCACCCACAGAAATGCCGCTCACTGGATGTTTTGTTTTGGTTTTTGCACCATTCTCTGTAAACTCTAGAGACTGTTGTGCGTGAAAATCCCAGGAGATCAGCAGTTTCTGAGATACTCAAACCACCCCATCTGGCACCAACAATCAAAGTCACTTAGATCATATTTCTTCCCCCATTCTAATGATTGGTTTGAAAAACAACTGAACCTCTTGACCATGTCTGCCTGCTTTTATGCACTGAGTTGCTGCCACATGATTGGCTGATTAGATATTTGCATTAACCATACGACCATAAGACATTGGAGCAGAATTGGGCTATTCAGCCCATCATGTCTGCTCTGCCATTTGATTATGGCTAATTCATTTCCCTCTCAACCCCATTCTCCAGCCTTCTCTCCATAACCTTTCATGCCCTGACTTATTAAGAACCTACAGACCTCCACAGCCAACTTTGGCAATGAATTCCACAGATTCACCACCCTCTGGCTAAAGAAATTCCTCCATTCTAAATGTCCATCCCTCTATTGAAAGTTTGTACCCTCTGGCCCTAGGCTCCTCACCATAAGAAACATCCTCTCCACCTCCACTCTATCTCGGCCTTTTAACAAGCAATTCAATTTAATTCAATTTGTTTAATTGTCATTCAACCATACATGAATACAGCCAAACAAGACATTATTATGGGGGTCAAGGTGCTAAAACACATTACCAACAGTCACACGCAAGAAAACATTCAGAGAATAAAAGGTACTCCCCACACACACTGCGTCACAGCAGCTTGATGCCCAGTGCTCACACACAGAAGTCAACAAACCCGTATAGAATATTAGTAAAAATAAAATGATGCAAAATAAGTATGTATGTAGTCCAGACCTCCCAATCCACCGAGATCATCTCTCAACCAGTCCTGTCACCCAACGCCCGCTAGGTGATACCGTGGCTTAGAAACCCAGTCCTGATATATATGGGTCCAAATAGAATATTAGTAAAAGCACAACCAAATAAATATGTATATAGTCCAGATCCCTCAGTCCAATTGAAGTTGACCACAACTGTGCTGCGCCACTCCCAGCTGAGCGTGACGGCATGGGTGCCTCTCCCCTAGCGGCTGTAAAGCAAGTGACCCTGCAGCATGAGGCCCAAGTCCATCAGTGCCGCCAAAAAATCTGCTGCCAACCGAAACAAAGCTTGCCTTCTGCCGAATGAAACCCTGGGAGGGCAGTACCAACTCCATTCTGGGCGCCATCCCAAACTGCCCCCAGTGAGCGCAACAGCTTCATCTCCTCACTCCTGCGGCTGCAAACAGGCGACATCATGGCTTCAGGCCTAGTCCTCCTGAGGTTCCTGTACTACCTTCCTGATGGCAGAAGTGAGAAGGCCTGGGTGGCGGGGTCCTTGGTGATGGATGCTGCCTTCGTGCAGCAGTGTTGCTTGTAGATATTGATGCACCATCAATAACTCTCGGAGACGTGAGTTAAGGTAGGCTTTTATTGGCTGGAAGAAAGCACCGTCAGCAGCAAGCGACCACCACACAACATCCTGGAGACTGAGGGAGGAGCAGTGCCTCCAATTGCCTTTATACAGGGATCTGTGGGAGGAGCCACAGGAGCAGTCAGCAGAGGGGCGTGTCCAGACAGGTATATGTAGTTCACCACAGATATGCACAATGGTGGGGTGGGCTTTACCTGTGATGGACTGGGCTGTATCCAATACTTTTTGTAGGCTTTTCCGTTCAAGGGCATTGGTGTTTCCTTACCAAGCCGTGATGCAACCAGTCAATATAAACTATATCACACATCTACAGTATAGAATTTTGTCAAAGTTTTAGATGGCATCCCAAATCTTCATAAACTTCTAAGAAAGTAGAGGCACTGCTGTGCCTTCCTTGTAATAGCACTTACATACTGGACCCAGGATAGATCCTCTGATATGATAATACCAATAAGTTTAAAGTTGCTGACCCTCTCCACCTCTGATGAGGACTGGCTTGCATTCCTCCGATTTCCTCCTCCTGTACACAGCTCTTTAGTTTTTCTGACTTTCAGTGAGAGGTTGTTGTCATGGCACCACTCAGCCAGATTGTCACTCTCCATTCTATATTCTGAATCGTCACCACCTTTGAATGGGCCTACGACTGTGGTGTCATCAGCAAATTAAATAAGGCATTGGAGCTGTGCTTGGCCTCACAGTCATAAACCTAAAGCAAACTTGCATCCACCACTTCTGCTGGCAGCTCGTTCTACATTGTACCACTGAAAAACTTGATAACTGGGGCAGTCAAAACTGCAAGACTGTCAGTAAAAAATCCATACCCTTCCCGTCCATGTACCTATCCAAATTTCTCTTAAATGTTGAAATTGAGCCCACACACGCCACTTCTGCTGGCAGCTCATTCCACACTTGCACCACCTTCTGAGTGAAGAAAATTCCCCCCAGATTCCCCCTTTAATGTTTCATCTTTCACCCTTAACCTATGACCTCAGTTCTAGCTTCGCCCAACCTCAGTGGAAAAAACCTGCTTGCATTTTTACCCAATCTATATCTCTCATAATTTTGTATTCCTCTATCAAATCTCCCCCAATTCTCAAGTGTTCCGGGGAATAAAGTCCTAACCTATTTAACCTTTCCCTATAACTTGGGTCCTTAATGCTCGACAGCATCTTTGTAACATTTCTCTGTACTTTTTCAAACTTATCAACATCTTTCCTGTAGGTAGGTGAACCAAACTGTTCACAACACTCCAAGTTTGTCCTCACCATTGCCTTACACAACTTTAACATAACATCCCATCTCCTGCACTCAATACATTGATTTATGAAGACTAATGAGTCAAAAGCTCTCTTTATGCTCTATTTGTAATGCCACTTTAAAGGAATTACAGACCTGTATTCCCTTTGTTCTACTGCACTCCTCAGTGCCCTACCATTCAATGTGTAAATCTTACATAGAAACATAGAAAACCTACAGTACAATACAGGCCCTTCAGCCCACAATGCTGAGCTGAACATGTACTTGCTTCAGAAATTACCTAGGGTTACCCATAGCCCTCTATTTTTCTAAGCTCCATGTACCTATCCAGTCTCTTAACAGACCCTATTGTATCGGCCTCCACCACAGTCGCCTGCAGCCCATTCCACGCACTCACCACTCTCTGCGTAAAAAACTTACCCCTGACATCCCCTCTGTACTGACTTCCAATCACTTTAAAACTGTGCCCTCTCGTGTTAGCCATTTCAGCCCTGGGAAAAAGCCTCTGACTATCCACACAATCAATGCCTCTCATCATCTTGTACACCTCTATCAGATCACCTCTCATCTTCTGTTGCTCCAAGGAGAAAAGGCCAATTCACTTAACCTATTCTCATAAGGCATGCTCCCCAATCCAGGCAACATCCTTGTAAACTCCTCTGCACCCTTTCTATGGTTTCCACATCATTCCTGTAGTGAGGTGACCAAAACTCAGCACAGTACTCCAAGTGGGGTCTGACCAGGGTCCTATATAGCTGCAACATTACCTCTCGGCTCTTGAACTCAATCCCATGGTTGATGAAGGCCAATGCACCATATGCCTTAACCACAGAGTCAACCTGTGCAGCAGCTTTGAGTGTCCTATAGACACGGACCCCAAGATCCCTCTGATCCTCCACACTGCCAAGAGTCTTGCCATTAATACTATATTCTGCCATCATATTTGACCTACCAAAATGAACCACCTCAAACTTATCTGTGTTGAACTCCATCTGCCACTTCTCAGCCCTGTTTGCATCTATTGATGCCCCGCTGTAACCTCTGACAGCCCTCCACACTAGCCACAACACCTCCAACCTTTGTGTCATCAGCAAATTTTTTTATATTTTTTTACTGAGTTAAGTATTGTATGTAATTAGTTTTGCTACAACAAGTGTATGGGACATAGGAAAAAAAAGTTGAATTTCCCCATGGGGATGAATAAAGTATCTATCTATCTCTATCTATCTAAATTTACTAACCCATCCCTCCACTTCCTCATCCAGGTCATTTATAAAAACCACAAAGGGAAGATGTCCTAGAACAGATCCCTGAGACACACCACTGGTCACCAACCTCCATGCAGAATATGAGCCATCTATAACCACTCTTTCCCCTCTGTGGGCAAGCCAATTTTGGATCCACAAAGCAAGGTCCCCTTGGATCCCATGCCACCTTACTTTCTCAATTGAATTGAATTGACTTTATTTCTTACATCCTTCACATACATGCGGAGTAAAAATCTTTACGTTACATCTCCGTCTAAATGTGCAATGTGCAATCATAAGGAAATCTGCAGATGCTGGAAATTCAAACAACACACACAAAATGCTGGTGGAACGCAGCAGGCCAGGCAGCATCTATAAGGAGAAGCACTGTCGACGTTTCGGGCCGAGACCCTTCGTCAGGACTAACTGAAAGGAAAGATAGTAAGAGATTTGAAAGTAGTGGGGGGAAGGGGAAATGCGAAATGATAGGAGAAGACCGGAGGGGGTGGGATGAAGCTAAGAGCTGGAAAGGTGATTGGCGAAAGAGATACAGAGCTGGAGAAGGGAAAGGATCATGGGACGGGAGGCCTCGGGAGAAAGGGTGGGGGGAAGCACCGGAGGGAGATGGAGAACAGACAAACAACCAGATATGTCAGGGATGGGGTAAGAAGGGGAGGAGGGGCATTAACGGAAGTTAGAGAAGTCAATGTTCATGCCATCAGGTTGGAGGCTACCCAGCCAGTATATAAGGTGTTGTTCCTCCAACCTGAGTTTGGATTCATTTTGACAGTAGAGGAGGCCATGGATGGATATATCAAAATGGGAATGGAACATGGAATTAAAATGTGTGGCCACTGGGAGATCCTGCTTTCTCTGGCGGACCGAGCGTAGGTGTTCAGCGAAACGGTCTCCCAGTCTGCGTCGGGTCTCACCAATATATAAAAGGCCACACCGGGAGCACCGGACGCAGTACACCACACCAGCCGACTCACAGGTGAAGTGTCGCCTCACCTGGAAGGACTGTCTGGGGCCCTGAATGGTGGTGAGGGAGGAAGTGTAAGGGCAGGTCTAGCACTTGTTCCACTTACAAGGATAAGTGCCAGGAGGGAGATCGGTGGGAAGGGATGGGGGGGACGAGTGGATAAGGGAGTCACGTAGGGAGCAATCCCTGCGGAAAGCAGAAAGCAGTTATAGTAATTTATAATAAATAGAACATTCAACGTAACATAGAGTACACTCAAGTCAGTGTGAGTTCATCAGTCTGATGGCCTGGTGGAAGAAGCTGTCCCGGAGCCTGTTGGCCCTGGCTTTTACGCTGTGGTACCGTTTCCCGGATGGTAGCAGCTGGAATGGATTGTGGTTGGGGTCACTCAGGTCCCTAGTGATCCTTCGGGCTCTTTTCACACACCTGTACTTGTAAATGTCCTGAATCATGGGAAGTTCACAACTTGCATGGGGTACCTTGTCAAATGCCTTGCTGAAATCCATATACACTACATCTACTGCTCTTCCTTATTCAATGTATTTAGTCACATCCTCAAAAAAGTCTATCAGGCTCATAAGGCATGACCTGCCTTTGACAAAGCCATGCTGACTATTCCTAATCATATTATGCCTCTCCAAATGTTCATAAATCCTGCCTCTCAGGGTCTTATCCATCAACTTACCAACCACTGAGGTAAGACTCACTGGTCTATAATTTCCTGGGCTATCTCTACTCTCTTTCTTGAATAATGGAACAGCATCTGCAACTCTCCAGTCTTCCAGAACCTCTCCCGCCCTCACTGATGATGCAAAGATCATTGCCAGAGGCTCAGCAATCTCCTCCCTCGCCTCCCACAGTAGCCTGGCATATATCTTGTCCGGTTCCGGTGACTTATCCAACTTGATGCTTTCCAAAAGCTCCAGCACATCCTCTTTCTTAATGTCTATATGCTCAAGCTTTTCAGTCCACTGTAAGTTATCCCTAGAACCGCCAAGGTCCTTTTCTGTAGTGAATACTGAAGCAAAGTATTCATTAAGTATCTCAGCTATCTCCTCCGATTCCATACACACTTTCCCACTGTCACACTTAATTGGTCCTATTCTCTCACGTCTTATCCTCTTGCTCTTCACATACTTGTAGAATGCCTTGAGGTTTCCTTAATCCCGCCTGCCAAGACCTTCTCGTGGCCCCTTCTGACTCTCCTAATTTCATTCTTAAACTCCTTCCTGCTAGCCTTATAATTTTCTAGATCTCTATCATCACCTAGTTTTTTGAACCTTTCCTAAACTTTTCTTTTCTTCTTGACTAGATTTTCAACAGCCTTTGTACACCATGGTTCCTGCAACCTACCATCCTTTCCCTGCCTCATTGGAACGTACCTATGCAGAACCCCACGCAAATATCCCCTGAACGTTTGCCACATTTCTGCCGTACATTTCCCTAAGAACATCTGTTCCCAATTTATGCTTCCAAGATCCTGCCTGATAGCTTCATATTTCCCCTTACTCCAATTAAACGTTTCCCTAACTTGTCTGTCCCTATCCCTCTCCAATGCTATGGTAAAGGAGATAGAATTGTGATCACTATCTCCAAAATGCTCTCCCACTGAGAGATCTGACACCTGACCAGGTTCATTTCCCAATACCAGATCAAGTACAGCCTCTCCTCTTATAGGCTTATCTACATATTGTGTCAGGAAACCTTCCTGAACACACCTAACAAACTCTACCCCATCGAAACCCTTCGCTGTAGGGACATGCCAATCGATATTTGGGAAATTAAAATCTCCCATCATGACAACCCTCTTATTATTACACCTTTCCAGAATCTGTCTCCCTATCTGCTCCTCAATGTCCCTGTTACTACTGGGTGGTCTATAAAAAACACTCAGTAGAGTTATTGACCCCTTCCTGTTTCTAACTTCCACCCACAGAGACTCCGTAGACAATCCCTCCATGACTTACTCCTTTTCTACAGCCGTGACACTATCTCTGATCAACAGTGCCATGCCCCCACCTCTTTTGCCTCCCTCCCTGTCCTTTCTGAAACATCGAAAGCCTGGCACTCTAAGTAACCATTCCTGCCCCTGAGCCATCCAAGTCTCTGTAATGGCCACAACATCATAGCTCCAAGTGCTGATCCACGCCCTAAGCTCATCCGTTTTGTTCATAATACCCCTTGCATTAAAATAGACACATCTCAAGCCACCAGTCTGAGCATATCCCTTCTCTATCACCTGCCTATCCTCCCTCTCGCCCTGTCTACAAGCTTTCTCTATTTGTGAGCCAACCGCCCCTTCCTCCATCTCTTCAGTTCAGTTCCCACCCCCCAGCGATTCTAGCTTAAACTCTCCCCAATAGCCTTAGCAAACCTCCCTACCAGGATATTTGTCCTCCTGGGATTCAAGTGCAACCTGGCGTTTTTGTACAGGTCACTCCTGCCCCAAAAGAGGTCCCAATGATCCAGAAATCTGAATCCCTGCCCCCTGCTCCATCCCTCAGCCACACATTTATACTCCACCTCACTTTGTTCCTATAATCACTGTCACGTGGCACAGGCAGCAATTCCGAGATTACTACCTTTGAGGTCCTGCTCCTCAGCTTCTTTCCTAACTGCCTGTAGTCTGTTTTCAGAACCTCATCTCTTTTCCTACCTATGTCATTGGTACCAATATGTATCACGGCCTCTGGTTGTTCACCTTCCCATTTCAGGATATCATGGAGGTGATCAGAAACATCCCGGACCCTGGTACCTGGAAGACAAACTACCATCCGTGTTTCTTTCCTGCGTCCACAGAATCACCTGTCTGACCCCCTAACTGTAGAGTGCCCTATCACTACTGCTTTCCTCTTCCCTTCCCTACCCTTCTGAGCCACAGGGTCAGACTGTGCCAGAGGCACGGCCACTGTTGCTTCCCCCAGGTAGATCGTCTGCCCCCACAACTGTACTAAAGTGGGAGTACTCTTCCTAATGCTGCATCAAGCAGGAGGTACAGGAGCCTGAAGACTCACATCTCAATATTTAGCAATAGCCTCTTCCCCTCTGCCACCCGGTTCTTGAAGTGACCTGAAAAACCCTAACACTACCTTGGTCTACATTTTTGTTTTTCTCTCCCTCAGCATATTTATTTTTGTTCATTTTATTGTGTAAGTTGTGTACAGTTTATGTTAATTTAAGATTATGCTAACTTATGTGAACATGTTTGTGTTATACTATGCTTCTATAAAAAGTTAATTTTCATTGGCATTTATACACTGGAAAAAAATTATGTAACAATAACAATCGAGTGTCACGATAGCGTAGTGGTTTACACGACGCTATTACAGCTCGGGGCATCCGAGTGCAGAGGTTCATTTCTAGTATCCTCTGTAAGGAAGTTTGTATGTTTTTCCTATGTACACGTGGGTTTGTTCTAGGTGTTCCAGTTTCCTCTCACAGTCCAAAACTAGACCAGTTCATTGAGAATTGTAAGTTGTCCTGTGATTAGGCTAGGGTTAAATTGGTGGGTTGCTGGGCAGCAAAGCTCAAAGGGCTGGAAGGGCCTGTTCCGCACTGTTTCTCCAAATAAAGAATAAATAAGCAAAATAAAATAAACTTAAGCATATGCTTGCAATGGGAATCTGGCCCAGAACTGATCAATGCGCAGGAGAGAGCATTCAGGATTATTTGATTCTATCTCTGACCTCAGTCACTGCACTGTAAACACATTAAACCATTTTTTTATAATGTTATTTACATACTGGTTTTTATGTAATGCACATCTTCTTCCTCTCAGCCGTCAGATTTCTGAACACTACCTCGCTATGTTTGCTCTCTTTCCCCTGGATAGTCGATAACTCAATGATATAAACATCGAATCTTACAATTTCAAGCAAACTGCTCTCTCAGATTTCCTTTCTCTCTTCGGATCCACCCACATATCCCATATCTTTCCAACTGAACATCCCCATCTGCATTTCAGAATGAGAATCAGAATCGGAATCAGGTTTAATATCATTGGCACTTGTCGTGAAATTTGTTGTTTTGCAGCAGCAGTACAGTGCAATACATAATTTTAAAAACTATAAATTGCAATAAGAAATCTGTGTGTGTATGTGTGTGTGTGTATATATATATACACACACACACACACACACACACACACACACATATATAAAATTAAATAAGTAGTGTAAGAAGAGAGCAAAAAAGAAAAATAATATTTTGAGGAAATATACCTAGGTTCATTGAGGCCCTCTGTTGATTGGGGCTGACCATGGATGTTGTCTACGGAATTTGCAATCCAGTACGCAAGTCAGGACACAACAATATGGAAAGCAAGCTGTTGTCCACGTAGCAGGCTCCTGCTCTCCACGTAGCTGATAAATGCAAAGAAATGGTACAGACCAATACAGTTTAGCACCAGCCACATTGTAAGAGTTACCAGTCAGCATTAAATTCGATGTAGGACTGCCTTAGGGATTTCAGATCTGGAATTTTCCTTGGGGTTTACTCCGGAAGCCTTCCCCATGAGTGGGTATAGCTGCAAGGCAGCAGAAATTTGAGATCAGTTTTACTTCTCCAAGGTGAGCTGCCAACTATGGCTGATGAGCCACATGATTTTAAGGAGCCAGTGAACCTATCAATTTGAATGCATGCAGTATACAGAATAAGTTAGAGGATCTTGTAGTGTAGGTTAAGATTGGCAGATATGATGTGGGCAATGCTGAGTTGTACCTGAAAGAAGATCATAGTTGGGAGCTTAACAACATAGGATACACATTGTACAAAAAGGATAGGCAGGTAGGCAAAGGGGTGGGATGGCTCTGTTGGTTAAAAAAAGAAATCAAATCTTAGAAAGAGGTGACATTGTACCTTAAGATGCAAAATTCTTATGGACAGGGTTAAGAAACTGCAAGGGTAAAAAGACCTTGATGGAAGTTATATACAGGCCTCCAAACAATAGCCAGGATGTGGGGTAGAATTCACAACAGGAGATAGAAAAGGCATGTAGAAGTGTAAAACTGGTTGTATCACCTTCTGATATGGATTGGGAGGGTGGAGGGTGTGGTGAACTAGATATACCTGTCTGACTGCTCCTGTGGCTCCTCCCACAGACCCTGCTGACTGCTCCTGTGGCTCCTCCCACAGACCCCTGTATAAAGGCGACTGTGGGCTGCTGCTCTCCCTCATTTTCCCCAGGATGTAGTGCTGTTTATTCTTCCAGTCAATAAAAGCCGATATCTCACTTCCTAAGTCTCAGCGTGAGTTATTGATGGTGCATCAGAGGGGGCTACTGCACAGGATCAAAGTAAGCTGTAGAGAATTATAAGCTTAGTCAACTCCATCATGGGCACCAGCCTCCGTAGTATCCAGGACATCTTCAAAGAGCGATGCCTCAAAAAGGCAGCATCCATTATTAAGGACCTCCATCACCCAGCACGTTCCCCCTTCTCATTGCCACCATCAGGGAGGAGGTACAGAAGCCTGAAGGCACACATTCAATGATTCAGGAACAGCTTCTTCCCATCTGTCATCCTATTTCTAAATGGACATTGAACCCATGAACACTACCTCACTACTTTTTAAAATTTCTACTTTTACACTACTTATTTAATTTAACAATTTAACATTTATACTTACTGTAATTTACAGTTTTTCTCTATTATTATGTATCGTATTGTTCTGCTGCCACAAGAACAACAAATTTCATGACATATGACACTGATATTTAGCTTGATTCTAATTCTGATTCAGAAAGATGAATTATGAAATAAACTATCCAATAATATAAAAGAGGATACAAAGAGTTTTTTCAATTATATAAAAAGTAAAAGATATGTGAGAGTGGATATGAGACCACTGGAAAATGACATTGGAGAGGTAGTAATGGGGGAACAAAAAAGTGGTGGATGAACCTAAGTATTTTGTATTAGTCTTCACTGTGGATGACACCAGCAGTATGCCAGAAATTGAAGAGTGTCAGGGGGCAGAAGTGAGTGTAGTTGTTATTATTAAGCAGGTGCTAGGGAAGCTGAAAGGTCTGAAGGCAGATATGTCACTTGACCAGATGGACTACATCCCAGGGTTCTGAAAGAGGTAGCTGAAGAGATTGTGTTGGCATTAGTCAATCTTAGTCATCTTTCAAGAATGACTAGATTATGGAATGGTTCCAAAGGACCTGAAAATTGCAAATGTCACTCCACTTTTAAAAAAGGAAGAAGGAAGAAGAAAGGAAATTAAAGGTCAGTTAGAAGATGGGAAGATGTTGGAGTCCATTAAGGATGAGGTTTCAGGGTACCTGGAGGCGTATGATAAAGCAGGCCAACGTCAGCATGGTTTCCTTAAGGGGTAATCTTGCCTGACAAATCTATTGGAATTCCTTGAGAAAATGACAGGCAGGATAGACAGAGAGTCAGTGGATGTTGTTTATTTGGATTTTCAGTCCTTTGACAAGCTCATGAGGCTGCTTAACAAGGTAAGAGTCCTTGTGCAGGATTCCCTAAAGGTTAATTTGCAGGTTGAGTCAGTGATGAGGAAAGCAAATGCAATGTTAGAATTAGAATTAGAATTAGCATTAGAATTAGAATTTTATTTTTTACATCCATCTCACAACATGAGGGAGAAAAAATCTTTATGTTCCATCTCCGTCGCTCTGTACAAGCAATAAGGAAGGGAAATGTGGGAGGATATTGCCCAAACACTAAAATTGTATATATAATTGTTTTGTAAGCATATGTACAGTCAGATATGCGTAACGCACTGTAAAGTTTCACTGCTAATGTAATGGCCTCTCTGTAATGTTTCACCGCTAAGGTAGTGGCTTCTCTGTAGCAGCAATGTTTGGGTGCTGGTGGTGGACCTGAGGAGGGCTAAGGCACCGTGACCCCCGTTTCTATCCAAGGAAATGGATGGAGGAGGTGTGGACATGGTGGAGGATTACAAATACCTGGGGATATGAATGGACAATAAACTGGACTGGTCAAAGAACACTGAGGCTGTCTACAAGAAGGATCAGAGCTGTCTCTATTTCCTGAGGAGACTGAGGTCCTTTAACATCTGCCGGACGATGCTGAGGATGTTCTACAAGGCTGTGGTGGCCAGTGCTATCATGTTTGCTGTTGTGTGCTGGGGCAGCAGGCTGAGGGTAACAGACACCAACAGAATCGACAAACTTATTCGTAAGGCCAGTGATGTTATGGGGTGGAACTGGACTCTCTGACGGTGGTGTCTGAAAAGAGGATGCTGTCCAAGTTGCATGCCATCTCGGACAATGACTCCCATCCACTCCATAATGCACTGGTTAGGCACAGGAGTACATTCAGCCAGAGACTCATTCCACCGAGATGTAACACTGAGCATCATAGGAAGTCATTCCTGCCTGTGGCCATCAAACTTTACAACTCCTCCCTCGGAGTGTCAGACACCCTGAGCCAATAGGCTGGTCCTGGACTTATTTCCACTTGGCATGATTAACATACTATTATTTAATTATTTATGGTTTTATATTGCTATATTTCTTCACTATTCTTGGTTGGTGTGGCTGTAACAAAACCCAATTTCCCTCGGGATCAATGAAGTATGTCTGTCTGTCTGTTATGACTAGAGATAATGGGACTTTGGAATGTGTGCTATCCAATGAGACATGTTGTTCTTTCTTATGGGTCTGGGAGCAGGGATTTTGCAGTCTTTTGTCAGGGAGAGATGAGGAGAGAAGATGCAAATGGAGAGAGTTGGTAGACCGCTGGATGGAGTGGACTTGGTGCAAGGATCCGAGGGTCGGCTACGCTTGGAGGTGGTCGACAGGGAACCAGTGGACTGAACCATGAGCTGCAACGTTGCATATTAGACTGTTTCATGAGAATGGGCCCTTTTCTTTTTTTTGTTTCTTTACTAACCATATAGTCAAATTAAGAATTATAAAGCTCAATCATTTAATCACATATTGTGTACTGTTTGTTATTTTGTGATACAGATTTGTAACAGGGGAACACATCACACAGCATCCACCCAAACAAGATTATTTAAGTTTGGCCGGGCAGGGGGCTGTCTTCCCCTAGATTAAGCCGCTAGATGAACCGAGAATTAATATGCAATCAGATCGATGTGTATTGATAAATCTGATGGCCTGGTGAAAGAAGCTGTCCCGTAATCTGTTGGTCCTGGACTTATAATGCTGTGGTACTGTTTGCCAGATGGAAACAGCTAGAACAGTTTGTGGTCAGGTGGCTGGACTCCCTGATGATCCTCCGGGCCCTTTTTACACACCTGCTGCTGTAAATATCCTGAATAGAGGAAAGTTCACATCCACAGATGCACTGAGCTGTCCGCACCACTCTCAGCAGTGCCCTGTGATTGAGGGTACAGTTCCCATACCAGAATCAGAATCAGGTTTATTATCACCGGCAGGTGTCGTGAAATTTTTTAACTTAGCACCAGGTGGTGACACAGCCAGTCAGGATGCTCTCAATTGTGCCCCTGTAGAAAGTCCTAAGGATTTGGGGACTCATGCCAAACTTCTTCAACCATCTGAGGTGAAAGAGGCTCTGTTGTGCTTTTCATTCATTTCAAGAGGACTAGAATATAAGAGCAAGGATGTATGCTGAAGTTTTATAAGGCACTGGTCAAACTTGGAGTATTGGGAGCAATTTTAGGCCCCTCATCTAAGAAAGGATGTGGTGGCATTGGAGAAGGTCCAGAGGAGGTTCACAGGAATTATTCCAGAAAGGGTTAACACATGAAGAGCATTTAATAGCTCTGGGCCTGTACTCGCTGGAGTTTGTAAGAATGGGGGGGTGGGGGGAATCTCATTGAAACCTATCAAGTATTGAAAGGCTTGGATAGAGTGGATGTGCAGAGGATTTTTCCCATAGGGTGGTGAATCTGTGGAATTCATTGTGTGGAGGGCAAGTCAGTGGGTATATTTAAAGTGGAGGTTGGTAGGTTCTTGATTAGTCAGGGTGACAAGGGTTACAGGGAGAAGGTAGAAAAATGGGGTTGAGAGAGATACGAAATTGATGTTGGAATGGTGGGGCAGACTCAATGGGCCAAATGGCCTATTTCTGCTCCTATAATCACATGATCTTACAGAAAATGTTAGAGGGTGGGGGTGTGTGTGAGAGGTTTAGAGGGTGAATTCCGGAGCTTGGGGTCTTGGGAGCCGAGGTCTAGCCAACAAAACCAGGAATGGATAAGGGATGAATGTACTATTCTCAGAGGTTGGTGTACTTGTGAAACTGCTAAAGCATATTGCAGAAGCCAGAATAAGAAGAATAACAATTCCACCTCACCTGGCTTCACCTGTCACCTGTTAGCTTGTACACCTCCCCTTCCACCCACCTTCAGGCTTCTTGATTCGGGCAAATGACAAATTGTTACATTAGATAACAATCTTCTTGTAGGCTGGCCACATACTTGCAGTCCTTTTATTCAGCTGTGTAATCACTACTGATAACCCAGCTCAATAGAATTGTATGGAATTTGATGATGACATCAGTCTAGCTACTCAGCTTTCCTTGATGGCTAGTTATTCACTCACTACACTGAAAGCTCGGCCTCAGCAATAGATGAGGCTAAGTTCTTACAATAGGACCAATCAGCCTTTGAGAGAACTCCTACCTTCTTAGAATTCGAGAAGATTTGGCATGTCATCAAAAAATTGACCATCTTCCATAGATCCACAGTAAAGAGTACTCTAACTAGTTTCATCACAGCCTGTTATGGAAACACCAATGCCAGAGAACAGAAAAGGCTGCAGAAACTGATGGACACAGCCCAGTGCATTACAGGAAAAACCCTCTCACCATTGAACACATTTACAAGGACCGCTGCCACAAGAAAGCAGTATGCACCATCAAAGACCTCTACCATCTAGGCCATGCTCTCTTCTGACTACTACCCTCAGGCAGAAGCTGCAGAAAGCTTAGTTCCCATGCCACAGGTTCAGGAACAATTATTATCCTACAGCCATCAGGCTTGTGAACCTGCATGGTTAACTTCACTCACCACAACTCTGAACTAATTCTATATCCTACAAATTCACCTTCAATTCTTTACAATTCATGTTCTCAGTATTTTTTATTTGCACAATTTGTCTTCTTTTGCACCTTGATTGTTTGTCAGTTTTTGATTATGTATGGTTTTTTGAAGATTCTATTGCATTTTTTATTTTTCCTGTAAAAATCTGCAAGACAATGAATCTCATGGTAGTATATAGCAACATATACATTATTTGATAATAAATTGAGGACCAGGGTGCAAGGTATCGTAGGGAAATGATTAATTGTTGTGTTCTGTGTTTTACCAATACATAGCTTACTCAGAGTACATCAGATACGGCAATCAGATCCAAAGGCTTCTCAATACACAGCAACACACACAAAATGCAGAACTCAGCAGGTCAGGCAGCATCTATGGAAAAGAGTAAACAGATGACGTTTCGGGCCAAGTACCTTCTTCAGGACTGAGAAGGAAGAGGGAAGATGCCAGAATAAAAAGGTAGTGGGTGGGGAAAGATGGTAGTTGGAAGGCAATAGGTGAAACCAGACTGAAGAAGAAAGAATCTGATAGGAGAGGAGAGTGGACAACAGGAGAAAGGGAAGGAGGAGGGGACCAGGGGGAAATAATAGGCAGGTGAGAAGAAGTGAAAGGTCAGAGTAGGGTATTGAGGAAAGGGGGTGGGGGGGTAGATTTGTTCACCAGAAGGAGAAATCGATATTCATGCCATTAGTTGGAATATAAGGCACAAGAGGAGATGATGGATCGACATGTCAGAACGGGAATGGGAATCGGAATTAAACTGTTTGGCCAGCAGGAAGCCCTACTTGTGGCAGATAGTGCAAATGTGCACAATGAAGCGGTCCCCCAATTTACAACAGTGTAGAGGAGGCTGCATCAGGAGCACGGGGCACAATAGACAACCCCAGCAGATTCGCAAGTGAATTGTTGCCTCACGTGGAAGGTTTGTTTGGGGCCCTGAATGAAGGAGAGGGAGGAGGTGTATGGACAAGTGTATAGGCCGCTTGCAGGAATAAGTGCTGGAGGGAGATTAGTAGGAAGGAACAAATGGCTAAGGGAATTGCAGAGGGAGTGGTCCCTGCAGAAAGCAGAGTTGGAGGAGGTAAACACAAGGAAATCTGCAGATGCTGGAAATTCAAGCAACACACACAAAATGCTGGTGGAATACAGCAGGACAGGCAGCATCTATAGGAAGAAGTACAGGCAAAGTTTCGGGCCGAGACCCCTCGTCAGGACTAACTGAAAGAAGAGATAGTAAGAGATTTGAAAGTGGGAGGGGGAGGGGGAAATCCGAAATGATAGGAGAAGACTGGAGGGGGTGGGGTGAAGCCTAGAGCTGGAAAGTTGATTGGCAAAAGGGATACAGAGCTGGAGAAGGGAGAGGATCATGGGATGGGAGGCCTTGGGAGAAAGAAAGGGGGAGGGGAGCACCAGAGGGAGATGGAGAACAGGCAAGGAGTAATTGTGAGAGGGACAAAGAGAGAAAAAAAAGAGGGAAATAAATAAATAAACAAACAAATAGATAGATAAATAAATAAATAAATGGATGGATGAATGAATGAATGAATGAATGGATGAATAAAGGATGGGGTAAGAAGGGGAGGAGGGGCATTAACGGGTTAGAGAAGTCAATGTTCATGCCATCAGGTTGGAGGCTACCCAGACGGAATATCAGGTGTTGTTCCTCCAACCTGAGTGTGGCTTCATCTTGACAGTAGAGGAGGCCATGGATAGACATATCAGAATGGGAATGGGAATGGGACGTGGAATTAAAATGTGTGGCCACTGGGAGATCCTGCTTTCTCTGGCGGATAGAGCGTAGGCGTTCAGCGAAACGGTCTCCCAGTCTGTGTTGGGTCTCACCAATATATAAAAGGCCACACCGGGAGCACCGGATGCAGTATACCACACCAGCCGACTCACAGGTGAAGTGTCGCCTCACCTGGAAGGACTGTCTGGGGCCCTGAATGGTGGTGAGGGAGGAAGTAGAGGAGGTAAAGATATGTTTAGTAGTAGGATCTCTTTGGAGATGGTGGAAGATGCGGAGGATGATGTGTTGGATGGGGAGGCTGGTGGGGTGGTAGGTAAGGACAAGAGAGACCCTATCACCATTACAGCGGCAGGAAGATGGGGAAAGTGCAGATGTACGGAAAATGAAGGATGGCAGCATCAATAGTAGAGGGAGAGAAACCCTATTCTTTAAAGAAGGAGGACATCTCTGGAATAAAAAGCTGCGTCCTGGGAAACTGAGTAAAGGGAATAGCATTTTTACAGGAGATAGGGTGGGAAGAGTTATAGTCAAGATAACCATGAGAATCAGTAGGTTTATAAAAGATGGTTGGTTGAGAGTTTGTCTTCAGAGATGGAGACAGAGAAATTGAGAAAAGGGACAAATGTGTCAGAGGTGGAACAAATGAATTTAAGGGCAGGGTGGAAATTAGAGGCTCCAATGTGGTGGTTTTGTCATATTCGTGTTCCCCAAACTTGAGCACCTAATGATCAAGTGCCAACTGTTCTATTTACCAAGAGAGTTCCCCTCCTTGATTCTGACCAGCAGCCCTTGAGATATTGCATGATGCCATCACCAAACAAGAAACAGTCCACCCAGACGCATCTCATAGCATTGTCGGAGATTTCAATTAGGCTTGTGTGAAGAAATCCCTGTCCAATTACTATCAGCATATAACCTGTAGCACCAGAGATCCCAACACACTATGATAAGGAATGCCTACAGTTCCATGTCCAGACTGCATTATGGTAAATCTGATCACTTGTCCATCATTCTCCTACCTGCATACAAGCATAAAGAGCAAAACTCCAGAGATTAGGACAATAAAGGGGAGGTTGCGGGAGGCAGAGAAGCAGCCATGAATTGGTGGACTGGGTCGTGTTCAAGAACTCATCTGTGGATCTGAATGAATACACCACAGTTGTAGTGGACTTTATAAAAACAGTAGTAGACGAGTGGGTCCGCACAAAACCATTCAAAGTCTTCCAGAACCAGAAGCCTTGGATGAACCATGAGATCTACAATCTGCTGAGGGCCAGATCAGAGGCATTCAAGCCTGGCAACCAAGAAAGTTACAAGATGTCCAGGTATGATCTCTGGAAAGCCTTCTCATGGGTGAAGTGAGACTAAACCTGAATCAATAAATGTGGCAGGGTTATCATTAATCACTTATGTGGCAATGTTATCACTTCTTACAAAGTTAAACCAATTGACATACAGTAGGTGATAACAAGGCTTTGTTTCCTGATGAGCTTAATGCCTTTCATGCTCTCTTTGACTGTCAAAACATGGAGGAACCATCACAAACTGTCACAGCCCTCGATGACCCTGTGATTTCAGTCTCTGAGGCTGATGTGAGAGCATCCTTCAGGAGGGTGACCCATGGAAAGCATCCAGCCCAGGCAGGGTACCTGGCCAAGTACTAAAGACCCGTACTGATCAACTGATTAGCACGCTAGAGCTAGATAGTTAGATAGAGCTCTTAAAGATAGCGGAGTCAAGGGATATGGGGAGAGGGCAGGAACGGGTTACTGATTCTGGATGATCAGCCATGATCACATTGAATGGCGGTGCTGGCTCGAAGGGCCAAATGGCCTACTCCTGCACCCATTGTCTATTGTCTAACTGACTGCAGTGTTCTCTAAGATCTTTAACCTCTTGCTTTGACAGTCTGAGATTCCTATCTGCTTCAAGCAGGCTTCAATTATACCAGTGCCTAAGAAGAATGTGATAACCTGCCTCAATGACTGTTGTCCTGTAGCACTTACATCCACTGTGATGAAATGATTTGAGAGGTTGCTGATGAAACATATCAACTCCTGCCTGAGAAGCGACTTGCATCCACTTGAATTTCCCTTGTTGGCACAATAGGTCTACAGCAAATACTATTTCATTGGCTCTTCACTCAACCCTGGAACACCTAGACAGTGAAGATGCATAAATCAGGATGCTCTTTATCAACTACAGCTCAGCATTCAATACCATTATCCCTTCAAAACTAATCAATAAGCTTCAAGACCTTGACCTTAATTCCATGTGCAATTGGATCCTCAATTTTCTTACTTGCAGACCCCTGTCAGTTTGGACTGGCAACAACATCTCCTTCTATCAGCACAGGTGCACCACAAGGCTGTGTGATTAGTCGCCTGCTCTACTCACTTTACATTTATGACTGTGTTGGTAAGAACAGCTCCGATGCGATATTTAAGTTTGTTGATTTACTAAATGGAGAGAAAATTCAAAAATCTGAGAGCTAGAGGGACTTGGGAGTCCTTGTGCAGGAATCCCTAAAGGTTAATTTGCAGGTTGGGTCTGTGGTGACAAAGGCAAATGCAATGTTAGTTTTTAGTTCAAGAAGACTGGAATATAAAAAGCAAGGATGTAATGTTAATTCTTCACTGTTGAGGCCTTACTTGGGCTATTGTGAGCAGGTTTGGGCCCTTTATCTTAGAATGGGTATATTGAAACTGGAAAGAATTCAAAGAAGGTTCACAAAAGTGATTCCAGGATTGAATGACTTGTTGTTTGATGGCTCTGGGCTGGTATTCACTAGAATGCAGAAGAATGAAGGGTGACCTGATTGAAACCTATCAAGTGTTGAAAGGCCTTGATAGTGTGGATGTGAAGAGGATGTTTTCTATGGTGGGAGAGTCTAAGACCAGAGGATCCAGGCTCAGAATAGAGGGGCGTCCTTTTAGAACGGCGATTAGGAGGAATTTCTTTAGCCAGAGTGTGGTGAATCTGTGGAATTCTTTGCCACAGGCAGCTGTAAACCCCAAGTCTTTATGTATATTTAAGGCAGAGGTTGATAGATTCTTGATTGGTCAGGGCATGATGGGATACGGGACAAGGAGGGAGATTGGGCATGAGAGGAAAATTCAATCAGCCATAATGAAGTGGTGGAGCAGACTTGATGGGCTAAATGGCCTAATTCTTCTCCTACATCTTATGGTCTAACATAACTCCTTGGCTTTTGAACTCAATGCCTCGACAAATAAAGGCTATATGTCATCTTAACCACCCTATCAACTTGTGTAGCCACTTTCAGAGACTTATGAACTTGGACCCCCAAGATCCCTCTGTCTTCCCTTTTAACAATGTACTATTTCTTTACATTTGACCTACTAAGGTGAAAGGCTTCACATTTGGCCGGGTTAAATTTCATCTGTCATTTTTTCACCAATATTTGTAACTGATCTGCATCCAATTGTATTCTTTGCCAGTTTTCTAAGCTATCCTCAACACTACCAATCTTCGTATCATCTGCAAACTTACAAACCCATGCATCTACGTTTTCATTCAGGTCATTTATGTACATCACAAATAGCAGAGGTCCCAGCACAGATCCTTGTGGAACACCATTGGACACAAACTTCAAACTCGAATAAGTCCCTTTGGACCACTACCCTCTGTCTTCTATGGGCAAGCCAGTTCTGAATCCAAATGGCCAATTCACCACGGATCCCATGTGTCTTCATCTTCTGGATGAGCCTCCCATGGGGGACCTTGTCAAACACCTTACTAAAATCCATGTATATAACATCCACAGTTCTTCCTTCATCAATTACCCTCATCACTTCATCAAAAAAACTTCGTACTTTGAAAAGTCATTATCCTTAGAGTCAGAGTAATTGAGAATTAGAGCAGGGAAACAGGCCCTTCAGTCCATCGAGTCTGTACTGAAGATCAATGACCCATTTACAGTAATCCTACAGCAATCACATTATTTTTTCCTATATTCAATCATATGAGGCTTTGATAATATACTTGAATCTTTCCATGTGTCCACCTGGTAATATCCTTGCTGTAGCTCGTTGTGCAGCCATCGGCAATGTAAGGAGAGCAGCCAGGAGCAGTGTGGTATGTCCCTCAGCCGAATGCCACCATTGTCAATTCCCTATCAGCCTGGACTAACACATTGAGGACACAACAGTGCTCCAACAGTCAATGCGGTGGTGAGGAATTGCGAGAATATTTCTTTGCTTTCTCACTGATCAAGACTGATGTGTGTGAGAGGGTGGGAGGGTGGAAATGGGGCTTGTTTTGCTGTTGCTGTCTTGTTTAGTTTTGCTGTTGTTGCTGCTGCTTGTATTGCTCGGTGTTCTGTGACGTGTTGTTGCTGTACTGAACGTTATGGGCATCCTGTGTTGGTGCTGGAATGTGTGGCAACACTTGGCCCACAGCACATCCTTGGGTGTGTTGGTCATTGATGCAAACAACACATTTCACTGTAGGTTTCGATTTGCCTACGATAAATAAATCTGAATCTAAATCTGTTCTGAATCAGAATCTGATCATTCCTTTACCCTCTAATTCTCAGATGCTGCTCAACAATCTGAGTTCCTTCAGCAAGTTGTTTGTTGCTCCAGATTCCAGTCTCTGCTGTCTCTTGTGTCTCGCTCTCTGCTTTATTTCTCTGTCATGAGAGGAAATCTTTGAAAGTTCCCTAAGCACACACACAGCACTCAATCACAACATTATTGCTTTATAAAATTCCTAAATTTGTTTGGACGTTAAGTTTTGCCAAATCTTTGATAGGCCTCAGCTACAAGAAATTCTGGACTTTAGGATTAATGCCAAAGCCTCACCAGGTTGATAGACGTCAGCTCCATGGAGTGCTGGAGATAATGGTTTAGTTCTCCTTATGGCAGAAGTTATCAGAATCAGGCTTATTCTCACTGACTTATGTCATTAAATTTGTTGTTCTGTGGCAGCAGTACAGCGCAAGACATCAATAATTACTATAAATTAGAATAATAAATGACTAAAGTGTGGAGGGGCAGATGGACAGATAGACAGTCAAACAATGAAAAAGAGGAGTGGCGAGGGTTGAAGGGTTCATGGACCATTCAGAAATCTGATGGCAGAGGGGAAGAAGATGTTCCTAAATCGTTGAGTGTGTGTCTTTGGGCTCCTGTACCTCTTCCTTGATGGCAATAAGGAGAAGGAATGTCCTGGATTGTTGGGGTCCTTTATGATGGATGCCATGTTCTTGAGATGTCTTCAAAAGTGGGGAGGGTTGTGGCCATGATTGAGTCTAAAGCCCTCAGCAGCCTCAAACAGACTGTAATGCAAGGAGTTTGGATTAGGTCAGCAAATTAAACAGATTCTAGAAGCAAACTCTTAGGATGCTGGATATTTTCATCAGAAGGGAAGATTGTAAGACTCTTTGAAAATAACATGGGAGTGAGTAACAAAGAACCAGCACAACTAGAATGGACCAATTGGCAACCTTCTGTGCTGGAAGTTTCTATAATTGTAGGACACCAAAAAAGTTTGATGTAAACACTCCCACTCAGTAAGTGGGAACCAGACAGATCTGTAGCCACAAGGGAAACCAGATAAAAAAAAAGTAGTAAAGAAACCAACCACCCAGATTGTGCCAATCGCTTCCAAAAGCTCCCCTGGAAATTCCAGTGAAATTCACAACATAACATTTGAAAAAATATATATATATCACACATTCACTGTGGTTAAACACCCAAAGTGCTGCTGCACTGGATGTTAATGAAACAAAATCTCACAATGACAACACACACGCATACACACACACACACACACACACACACACACACACACACACACACACACACACACACACACACACACACACACACACACACACACACACACACACACTCATCTATTTAATCAAATGTTAGGTTTTAGGTATGGGAAAAATAAGAGCAGAGGAGAGCTTTAAAGGGAGAGTTCAAAAGAATAGGCTCCAAAGGCCGAGAGACAAAGTTGCCAAGTGTAACATAAATTGGGGATGTGTAAGAAACAAGAGTTGGAATGAGTGCAAAGTGCAGAAAGCATCCATTATCAAAGACCCTCACCACCCAGGACATGCCCTCTTCTCATTACAACCATCAGACAGGAGGTACAGGAGCCTGAGGACTCAATCAACATCTTAGACCATAAAACAACAAGATATAGGATCAGTATTAGGCCATTTGGCCCATCAAGTCTGCTCTGCCATTCCATCATGGCTGATTTACTATCCCTCCCTTCTCCTCAGTCATCAGATTTCTGAATGAACAATGAACCTAAGAACACCACCTCACCATTTTTCTTTTTTTATACTACTTATTTATCTTCATTATAAGTTATATTTTATGCATTGCACAATACTGCTGACACAAAAATGAGACATTTCATGGCCTATATTAACAATAATGGATCTGATTATGATTCTGAATATGAGGGTGGGTTAGAGGTCACAGTGATAGTGGGAGTGGACAAAAAGGATAAAAGAAGGGATTGGTGCACTAGGAGATCATATCGGTCAGTCAGCTCAGGAAATGGTGGGTGACTAGGGTTTGTGTGAATTACTGTACTCTTGTAACAATACTTTTGTCCACCTATCTTAATATGTGCCTCAGTGTAAAATCACACCTGGTGATCCTTTAAATTTGCCTAAACATTTTGCCATATAAAATGTGCTCTGATTTTGGCTGTACTATGAAAAATGCTTTCCAGATTTCAGCCAGAAGCTTACAATTCAGAATGAGGCCACACCAAAGTTGGAGGCTATTCTACTGTCACAATGAAACAACATTCAGGTTGGAGGACCAACATCTCATATTCCGTCTGGGTAGTCTCTAACCTGATAGACTGGCCATCAATTTCTCTAACTTTCGGTAATTACTCCTGCCCCCCCTCCACTTCTCTCTTTTACCATTCCCCATTCCGGTTCTCCTCCCACATCTTTTCTTCTGCTAACCTGCCTATCTCCTCCAGGACATATAACAGAAGCGCTGCACTCGCAGAGCCCTCAGCATTGTCAAGTACTTCTCCCATCCATCCCCCAATCTCTCTGACCTCCAACCGTCAGGCAGAAGGCACAGCAGTGTAAGAACACGGACTGTTAGGCCGGGTAACAGCTTCTTCCCCCAGGCTGTGAGATTTCTGAACACGCTGCTACCACCCAGTACACATTATTGATGACAGTGTCAGTAGGATTATACTGCTCCCAACACGACCCCCTTGTCCCTCTCCACTGATCTCCATTCTGGCAAGTGGAACAAATACCACACCTGCCCCTACACCTCCTCCCTCACCACTATTCAGGGCCCCGAGCAGTCTTTCCAACTGAGGTGCCACTCCCCCTGCGAGTCTGCTGGGATCATCCTCTGTATCCAGTGCTCCTGTATGTATATCGGTGAGACCTGACGTAGACTGGGAGACCTTTTTGTTGAGTACCTATGCTCTGTCTGCCAGAAAAAGCAGGATCTCCCGGTAGCCACCCTCTTCAATTCTACTTCCTATTCCCATCCTGACATGTCAGTCCATGGCCTCCTCTGCTTCTGCAATGAGGCCACACTCAGGTTGGAGCAGCAACATCTTATATTCTGCCTGGGTAGCCTCCAACCTGATGGCATGAACATTAATTTCTTGAACATCCAGTAATGCCCCCCACCCCTTCACCATTCCTCATTCCTGTTTCCCTCTCTCACTTTATCTCCTTACCTCTGGTGCTCCTTCACCTTCCCTTTCTTCCATGATCTTCTCTCCTACCAGACTCCCCCCTTCTCCAGCACTTTATCTTTTTCACCAATCAACTTCCTAGTTCTTTACTTCACCCCTCCCCCTCTCCCAGTTCCACTTATCACCTGCCACCTTATACTTCTTCCTCCCCTCCCCCCACCTATACTGACTCCTTTCCTTTCTTTCCAGTCCTGACGAAGGGTCTCGGCCGAAAGGTCAACTGTACTCTTTTCCATAGATGCTGCCTGGCCTGCTGAAGTCCTCCATCATTTTGTGTGTGTTGCTTGGATTTCCAACATCTGCAGATTTTCTCTTGTGTGTGAAACTTAAACTTGACCTTGAACTTGTTTATTCCTCTTCATACGTGCTGCCTGACCCACTGAGTTCCTTCATCATTTTGTGCATATTGCTCAAGCTTTCCAGCATATGCAGAATCTTTTGTGTATAAACTTCAGAAGACTGATTTTAGGACCCCTTCTCCTAATCACATAATCTTCACTGAAGTAATTTTCTGCATTAAACTTTACCACACTGTTTTTTTCCCAAATACTGATGTCATCCAATAACTACTGATGATTAGACACAGGCATAGCTCTAGTGACACAGCTTTCTGCCACATGCAGAACATATTTTGCACACATTCACATGAAACAGGAAATGTAATTCACACAGATGTACTTACTGCACAATTACCTATTGTTCCATTACCATTCAGCACACACAACCGTAAAGTGCACAATTTCCTTTTTGTCATTAATAAACACTCACAAAACATTCACCATCTCTGATTACTCTTTCTTTAGTTATTAATCTAAAATAATATGAGCCAAATGATTTTTTTCATGCATATGGTTAATGGAGAGACAACATTTCATGATAGGGTGGATCCCCATAACCAATACAGAATGGCTAAAAAAGATCTTTAATATTTTCCTTTTATTTTGATTATCAGACACAATGATCACTTTGAAACTCCACATAATGCCAACTCTTATCAACTCTGGAAGAACTCAGCAGGTCAGGCAACATTTATGGAGGGCAACAAAGAGTCGGCATTTCAGGCTGAGACCCTTTATCAGGACTGGAAAGGAAGGGGCGCAGAAGGCAGAATAAGAAGGAGGGGGAAGGGAAGGAGTACAAGCTGGCAGGTGATAGGTGAGAGCAGGTGAGGGGGAAAGGTGGGTGGGGGACGAGGGATATTGAGAGAAGCTGGGAAAGGGTAGGTGAAAGAGGTAAAGGGCTGAAGAAGGAGGAAACTAATAGGAGAGGATAGTTGTACATGGAAGAAAGGAAAAGAGGAGACACTAGACAGAGTTGATAAGCAGGTGAGAAGAGAAGGGGAGCAAGGGCAATCAGAATGAGTTATCGAAAAAAAAAGTGAAGGAGGGAAGGGTTAGAAATTACCGGAAGTTGAAGAAATCAATGTTGAACCTTCAAATTTCATAACATATGTTAGTGATACGAAACCTGATCTGTTTCTGATTCTGACATCCATTTGCATATACTATATGCTGATGACACCAAGTTCTATCCCACAACCAACTTTTTTGAGCCCTCTATTGCCTTGTTATTTCCAGGCTGCTATAAAGACTATTAGAATATAAAACACAGGACTAGAATTAGGCTATTTGCCCCATCAAGTCTGCTCTGCTATTCCATCATGGCTGATTTATTATACCTCTCAACACCATTCTTCTGCCTTTTCCCCATAACCTTTCACACCCTGACAAATCAAGAACCTATCAACTTCCTCTTTAAATGCACCCAATAACCCAGCCTCTACAGTCACTTTTGGCAACAAAGTCCACAGATTCACCACCATCTGGCTAAAGAAATTCCATAAGATATAGTGGCAGAATTAGGACATTGGCTCATCAAGTCTGCTCTGCCATTTCATCATGGCTGATCCATTTTCCCTCTCAGCCACAATCTCCTGTCTTTTCCCCATATCTCTTCATGCCCTGACTAATCAAGGATCTATCAACTTCTGTCTTAGATATACCCAATGACTTGGCCTCCACAGCTACCTGTGGCAATGAATTCCACAAATTCACCACTCTCTGGCTAAAGAAGTTCCTCATCTCCATTCTAAATAAACATCCCTCTATTCTGACTTTGTGTCCTCTAGATTCCCCCACCAGAGGAAACATCCTCTCCACATCAACTCTATCGAGACCTTTCTACATTTGAAAGGTTTCAATGAGATCCACCCTCAATCTTCTGAATTCCAGTGAGTACAGGCCCAGAGCCATCAAACAATCATTGTATGATAAGCCTTTCAATCCTGGTATCACTTTCGTGAAATTCCTGTGAATGTCAGCACATCCTCCAAAACTGCTCACAATACTCCAAGTGAGGCCTCAGCAGTTCCTTATAAAGAGCCTCAACTTTACGTCCTTGCTTTTATATTCTTGTCCTCTCCAAATTAATGCTAACAACACATTTTCCTTTCTCACCACCAACTCAACCTGCAAGTTAACCTTTAGGAAATGCTGCACGAGGACTCCCAAGTCTCTTTGTACCCCTGATTTTTGAGTTTTCTCTTTATTTAGAAAATAGTCTACAATTTTATTTCTTCTATCGAAGTGCATGACCATACACTTCCCAACACTGCCTTCCATCTGCCACTTCTTTGCCCATTCTCCTAATCTGTCCAAGCCTCTCTGCTTCCTCAACACTATCTGCCCTCCACCTTTCTTCGTATCATCAGCAAACTTGGCCACAAAGCCATCAATTCCATCATCCAAATCATTGACATACAACATAAAAAGAAGCAGTCCCAACACAGATACTTGTGGGACACCACTAGTCACCAGCAGCCATCCAGAAAAGGCTTCCTTTATTCTCACTCTTTGCCTCCTTCCAATCACTGCTGCTCTATCTGTGCTACTATCATCCCTGTAATACCATGGGCTCTTAACCTATTAAGCAGTCTCATGTTTGGCTCCTTGTCAAAGGCCTTCTGAAAATCCAAGTACACAACATCCATTGATTCTCCTTTGTCTATCCTGCTTGTAATTTCTTCAAAGAATTCCAACAGATTTGTAAGGCAAGATCTTCCCTTGAGGAAACCATCCAGAGTTTGACCTATTTTACATGTGGCCACAAGTACCCTGGAACCATATCCTTAACAATCAACTCTGACATCTTCCCAAAATCTTCCTTCACCAGTCTTGATGAAGGGTCTCTCCCAAAATGTTAACTATTTTTCTCCTTCATAGATGCTGCCTGACCTGCTGAGTTCCTCCAGCATTTTGTGTGTGTTACCCTGGATTTCTAGCATTTACAAAATCTCTTGTGTTTACAGTTTGGAAAGTTATTGTCATATTTCATGCTCAACAAGCTTTGAACTTGGAATCTATCCCATCACTTAAGACTGCCTATTTCTTTCGCCCTTACATTGTCCATTTCCATTTCATCCACTGACCTGTTGATGTTCAGAACCCCCAGCCATGCCTTTGTTTCTTAGAGTTGACTGTTCTAATGCAATGAGAAAACTGAAGATCATTACTACCTATATCCTGACTTTTTCCAAACACCATATCTCAAGTTCAAGTTCAGTTTATTGTCATTCAACTGTATACACGTATACCACCAAATGAAACAACGTTACTTGAGACCAAGGTGCACAACACAGTACATACATTGTAACTCACAAAGAATGCATAAAGTAATATTACCACAAATAAAGTAACAAAGAATAAGGTGTATTTATGACACAATTTAAAAAGTAAACAGTATATTGCCACTGGCACTTCATAAATGATGAGACCTGGGTGGCGGCAGTTCCAGTCTGAATGCTATGGTAACTCCTGCCTGAGGATAGAGGGCCAAAGAAATTGTGGGATGGATGGGAGTGATCATTGACAATTCTAAGGGCCCTGCGCCCCTGATAAATATCTCGGATGGGTGGAAAAGAGGCCTCAATGAGCGTCTCAGCAGTCCTTCACACTTCACACTAAGTGACAATGCCACTCGATTAAGCAATCCCTGACACTCAGACTCAACCATGTCTCCAGCCTCTCTATGTCTATAATCTCCTCTGGCCCTATTAACATGATTTTTACCCCTGCTTCTTTAAGTCAGACTGCTTTATCATCCTGAAGCTTGTTCGGCAGTGGCTGCTCTGTTTTCCACTCCCGTGAACCTAAGCTCCATCATCTTTTAAGCCTCTGACTCTCTGTCTGTCTTTCTCCTCCTTAAAACCCACTGTGTGAGCAACATAGACAGAATGCTGGAAAAACTCAGCAGTTCAGGCAGCATCTATGGAGAGAAATAAACTGTCAATGTTTCTGGCTGAGGCCCTTCATCAGCTCTGGAAAGGAAAGGAACAGAAGACAGAGTAAGAAAGTGAGGGGGGAGTGGGAAGGAGTACAAGATGGCAAGTGATAGGTGAGACCAGATGAGGAACAAGGTTGGTGACTGCAGGAGGGGGCATGAGTCCACTCTCAGGTTGGAGGAGCAACACCTCATATTCTGTCTAGGTAGCCTCCAACCTGTTGGCATAAACATTGATTTCTCTAACTTCTGGTAATTATCTCTCCCCTTAAGCTTCGTTTAAAATGTGAACGTCTTGTTCCAGAACCTGCTGATGTGTCTTGCATTTAGGCCTGCTTCTGTGGACTGCCTTGTTGCAGTTATACATAAGGAAAATATTTTTAGCCCCCCCCCCCCCCCCGATTTGCCAATGATTTAATTAACAGTATGGTGACAATGAGCATCACAGGTCAATGTGTCTCTTAGCACCGTGCAACATATGCCAGTAAATGGAGCTCTGTGGGAGGCAATTTATGTGAGTAGCAGTTTCGGGGCACGATGGAATTACAAGCTCATTTGTATCAGAGTTGCATTGTAGTGTGAAAGCAACACGCAGTGTTTGATGATTGATGTAGTCGCAGTATGGGCAATGTTTCTCATGCTCATTGATACAGTCAAATAGACTTTAAATAACTAACTGATGACACACACAAAGTGCTGGAGGAGCTCAGCAGGCCAGGCAGCATTGATGGTGAGGAATGAACAGTCAACTTTCAGGCCAAGACCCTACAGCAGACTGATGCTTCCTGACCTGCTGAGTTCCTTCAGCATTTTGTGTGTGTTGCTCTGGATTTCCAGCATCTGCAGATTTTCTCTTGTCTTTATGATTAACTGATAACATCTTGTTTCCCCAACATGTTTCAAAGGTGCATTTAATGTCAGAGAAATGTATACAATATACATCCTGAAATGCTTTTTCTTCACAAACATCCACGAAAACAGAGGAGAGCCCCCAAAGAATGAATGACAGTTAAATGTTAGAACCTCAAAGCCCCCCCATGCACAAGCAGCAGCAAAGCAACAATCCCCCTTGCCCTACCTGCAAAAAAAAATTGGCACCCACCACCGAGCATTCAAGCGTGCAGCAAAGCAACAGCAAAGAAACAGACTTGCAGTTACCCCAAAGACTACTTGTTCACCCAGTATTTGACATACCACAGGCTCTCTCTCTCCCTAATAACTGACAAAGAGGTGTCTCTGTTTCACAGCGAGAGGGGAGACATAACAAACAACTCGCTGATTTACAAAGTTTAACATCCGTTACATCGCTTTTTCTGAGCTCTGTGCCCAAAGATTTTGGGTCTCTGGGCATACAGCCAGAGATCTTCCGTCTCCCACGACACACCAATTTCCTACCGGGACACTGACCTTCGATCTGCCCATCTCCAGAGCCACGAGATTCCGGACCTTCGAAGGCGAGCAAATCTCTTAGGCGAGCATATTGAATATTGGCCAGTCGTGAAACCCTGAGAGTGGGTCCCATTCCCACAAAGAACCGAAGTCAGTGTGTGACTCCAGGTCAGGGTCTTCAAAAGAATCCTGAAAGGGAAAAATAGAGATATTAAAGATAGAAATAGAGCTGCTTACAAAGATGCAAGCAAAGGAGTCCTTCCCTTGGACTACATCAGTGATGTGGAGTGAGGGAACTCACTGATTGGGCAACAGCCGGTTCTTCAAATCTTCCCGCCCAGGCTTGCGCCCTGGACAGGACATAGTCCACCAGAGGCACAAACCCATGATCCCCTGGGATTGACGGCTGCCTACTACACATGTACATGGAAACATACAGTAACATGCATTGTTTGTATTAACAACCAACACAACCTAAGGATGTGCTGGGGAAACCCGGTTGTGTCATTCCAACGCCAATATCGCATTCCCATAATGTTCTGCAGAATGACAGCAGGTCTTTATTTCTTTATTTTTAATAATTGTTTTATTTTGGGTTTCTTCCTGTAAGCAGACAGATCTCAAGGTTGTATAATTTATACATACTTTGATAATAAGTGCACTTTGAAGTTGTAAATAACAACAGTAAAACAACCCCATTTCCTCCCTCCCACCCACCCACTTACTCATTCACACACACAGATGCTCCTCCAATCTAGGACAGGCCATTTCTGGCCTCTCACCCTCATTGGACTCATAGATATCAGGTGGACTCACAAACCCAGGGCTTTGGTCATCGTGTGATGAATTCCAAATTTTCAATCTACCTTCAGGCATTGATCTTTGGTATCAACTCCAGGTCTTGCCAATGATGGAACATGGAATTCCAGGCCATGAACTTGTATACTTAGAGGATCACTGGTGCTGGTGCATCCTGCCCACATGAACCTCCCATCCCACTGATTCCACTGGGACTTGCTGACCTGGAGACGGCGGGGTACCAGCTCTCACCTCGCTGGTCTTCGTCCACAACGCTTGCAGGTCTGACATCCATCCGCAGAAGGGCATCATTGCTGCCCTTTGAACACAGAGCGCAGAGTGGAGGCCTAGATTACAGTCTCTAACTCCCCCATATCTCTGTCCTAAACCCTAACCTGACCCCTAACTCCCCTCTTTGTCTCCAAAATCATCCCTACAAACCTAAAAAAAAATCTAAGTTGAGCCATGAGTTCAATGGAGACCACAGCTCAGTGCCATCTTGACACTTCAGAGTGAAAGGGAAATGCCGTTCCTTTGCCATGGAATAAAACCTCTGATTTATTCCTCCAGCAGTGTGGACAGGAGAGGTTTGGAGGGATGTGGGACAAATGTGGGCAAATGGGACTAGCTTTGATGGGCACCTTGTTCAGCATGAATGAGTTGGGTTGAATAGTCTTTTCTGTGTTCTATGATCTTTGATGGAACATGTGTGGGAATAGGACTGGGGCTTGCCTGTGAATCCTGTCTTAGCCAAATAGCCTCATTTAAAAGTCATGCTCCTCTGACCAAGAGATTGGAAAGCAGTTGGAAGATAAATTCAAGATTCAAGATTGTTTAATGTCAGTTTCAGTACAGAAGTGTAAAGGAAAACAAAATAATTGTTACTCCACATCTGAAGCAGCACAAAAAAAACAATCAGATAAGAAACACAACAATAATAAAAAACACAATAAATATTTGTCTATAAAATGACACTAGGCACAGGAGTGCCTGTACATCAGGTGACAGACAGGAAATGATAACGTAGTGGTGGTTGGGGGTGTGGGTTAGTTTGTGGAAAGAACTATAGCATGCAGCTATAACCTGCTAAAGGAGTGGCTCTGACCTTCTGATGTTTCAGGAGAAGAGGTGCTAGGTCGAGGATTTTTGCTCAAATTCAAAGTAAATTATCAAAATACGTATATGCCACCTTATATTACCTTGAGATCCATTTTATTGCAGGCATTCACAGTAGAATAAAGAAATGCAATAGAATCAATGAAAAACTACACACAAAGACTAACAAGAAACCAATCTGCAAGAGAAGACAAGCTGTGCAAATGACAAAAAAAAGAATAAAAACACACATACTACTAAGAACATGAGTTGTACAGTCCTTGAAAGTGAGTTTGTAGGTTGTGGAATCTGTTGAGGTGAGTGGTGTTATCCACATAAATTAATAACTATTCCTGAACCTAGTGGTGTGAGATCTAAACTTCCTGTTCTCATTCCCAATGGCAGCGGTGAGAAGAGATCATGGCCTGGATGGTGGGGGTCCTTGTTGATGGGTGCTGCTTTATAGTGGCACTGCTCCTTGTAGATGTGCTCAATGGTGGGGAGGACTTTGCCTATGATGGGCTGGGTTGTATCCACCACTTTCTATAGGCTTTCCATTCTTGGGCATTGGTGTTTCCATACCAGGCCATGATATGACTAGGCCGGATACTCCCCACTGCACATCTATAGAAGTTTGTCAAAGTTTTAGATGACAGGCCAAATCTACACAGACTTCTAAATTGAGTCGCTGTTGTGCCTTCTTTGCCATCCCTTGTTTTTGGGGATGAATCACCAACAAACATTGAACCACATACCTTTGATGTCAGGAAAGATTTGAAGAAGAAACCTTTAAATGCAGCAGGAATATGCCCATCAGACCCTTCAACCAGCTTCGGCATGGCATATGATTGTGAAATGACTAATTGTAACGTCCTTTCTGCATTCCTGTCGTACCTCTGCCTAGGAATATTAGTTGAGTCTATTTCCACCACTCGTTGAAGAAAAGAGTTCCAAAGTCTCATGACAGGAGGCATGGCAACATAGCAGTTCATGCAATGCTCTAGTGGTCAGGGTTCAATTCCCACCTCTGTCTGTAAGGAGTTTGTATCTTCTCCCCACAACCATGCGATTTTCTTCCGGGTGCTCCAGTTTCCTCCCACATTCCAAAGAAATACGGGTCAGGGTTAGTAAATTGTGGGCATGCTATGTAGTGCCTGAAACACGGCAACACTTGCGGGCTGCCCTCAGCACAATCCTCGAAATGTGTTGGTTACTGATGAAAACAATTCCATTTCACTGTATGTTTCGATGCACGTGACAAATAATGCTAAACGTTTACCTTTTGCTCTCTGAGAGCAGGCTCAGAGCAGACTTAATGGGCTGAGTGACCTCATTCTGCTCCTATGTCTGATGGTCTTATGGTCTAGGAAGGTGCTGTGGATAAATCAGCATAAGAACGTGTGAAACAGAAGCAAATGTCAACCTGACTTCCTCAAGAGTCTGCTCTGCCTTTCAATTACATCTGATCTATTTTTGGCCTCAGTTTCAATTTCCTGTCCACACCCCAGCACAACTGCCATGACCTTCACCTCAGATTATCTCTGCTTCTGTCTTTATGTAACCCATCTCTCTGTTTTCATATCACTCCCAGATGGATCAGTTGTGATTAACAAGCATTCAAGCAACCCGTCTCAAAGATCACACTTGTGTCACCTGGACAACCTTGCTTTGAATGGAGGCACTAGAGTGTGCAGACGCTGCACTCTGGAGCAAAAACAATGAACTTCCGGGTCAAGCTGCATCTGTAGATGGGAATGAACAGTCAACAAGGTATTGTAGAAACTAGCGTAACTCTTTACCGCACCAGCGACTTGTGTTTGATTCCTGCTGACATCTGGAAGGAGTCTGTGCATTCTCCTCAGGTGCTCTGGTTGCTTCCCCCCCCCCCCCCCACAACATTCTACAGCTGTATGTGTTAGGGTTAGTAAATTGGAGACATGCTATGTCGGCGCTAGAAGCATGGCGACATTTGCGGGCTTCCCCTCGCACATCCTCAGACTGTGTTGATCGTTGATGCAGACAATGCATTTCACTTATGTGCTTTGATATGCAGTACTAGACACTAGACAGTAGACACTAGAGCACTACAGCACAGTACAGGCCCTTCAGCCCTCGATGTTGTGCCGACCCATATATTCCTTAAAAAAAGTACTAAACCCACTCTACCCCATAATCCTCTATTTTTCTTTCATCCATGTGCCTGTCCAAGAGGCTCTTAAATACCCCTAATGTTTTAGCCTCCGCCACCATCCCTGGCAAGTCATTCCAGGCACTCACAACCCTCTGTGTAAAAAAACTTACCCCTGATGTCTCCCCTAAACTTCCCTCCCTTAATTTTGTACATATGCCCTATGGTGTTTGCTATTGGTGCCCTGGGAAACAGGTACTGGCTATCCACCCTATCTATGCCTCTCATAATCTTGTAGACCTCTATCAAGTCCCCTCTCATTCTTCTACGCTCCAAAGAGAAAAGTCCCAGCTCTGCTAACCTTGCTTCATGTGACTTGTTTTCCAATCCAGGCAACATCCTGGTAAATCTCCTCTGCACCCTCTCCATAGCTTCCACATCCTTCCTATAATGAGGTGACCAGAACTGAACACAATACTCTAAGTGTGGTCTCACCAGAGAATTGTAGAGTTGCAACATGACCTCTCTACTCTTGAATTCAATCCTCCTGTTAATGAAGCCTAGCATCCCATAGGCCTTCTTAACTACCCTATCAACCTGTGCAGCGACCTTGAGGGATGTATGGATTTGAACCCCAAGGTCCCTCTGTTCATCCACACTCTTAATTAACCGACCATTAACCCTGTACTCAGCCTTCTGGTTTGTCCTTCCAAAATGCATCACCTCACACTTGTCCGAATTGAACTCCATCTGCCATTTTTCTGCCCAACTCTGCGTCCTGTCTATATCCTCTTGTAACCTTCGACAACCTACAGCTCCATCCACAATTCCTCTAATCTTTGTGTCATCCGCAAACTTACTCACCCATCCTTCCACCTCTACATCCAGGTCATTTATAAAAATCACAAAGAGCAGGGGTCCCAAGACAGATCCTTGCGGCACTCCACTAGTCACCGACCTCCAGGCAGAATACTTTCCTTCCACTACTAACCTCTGCTTTCTTCCTGTAAGCCTTTTTTTTATCCTAACAGCCAAGGTTCCACTGATCCCATGCCTCATGACTTTCTGGATGAGTCTCTCGTGGGGGACCTTGTGAAATGCCTTGCTAAAATCCATGTAGACCACATCTACCACCCTACCCTCATCAACTTCTTTTGTTACCTCTTCAAAAAACTCAATTAGGCTCGTGAGGCGTGACCTTCCCTTCACAAAGCCATGTTGACTATCCTTGAGTAGACTGTACTTCTCCAAATGCTCGTAGATCCTATCCTTAAGAGTCCCTTCCAATAGTTTGCAGACCACCGAAGTATGACTCACCGGTCTATAGTTCCCAGGATTCTCCCTATTACCTTTTTAAAACAAGGGAACTACATTTGCCATTCTCCAATCCTCTGGCACCTCCCCTGCAGCCAAAAAGGATTCAAAGATCATAGCTACTGCTCCAGCGATCTCTTCTCTCACTTCCCACAACAACCTGGGGTATATCACGTCCTGCCCTGGGCACTTATCAGTCTTGATGTTTTTAAGAAGATCCAACACTTCTTCTTCCTTAATCTCCACATTGTCCAGCACACAGGCCTGTTCTATTTCAACCTCACCCTGATCAAGGTCCTTTTCACTTGTGAATACTGAAGCAAAGAATTCATTTACGACCTCCCCAATCTCCTCTGCTTCCAGGTGCATGTTGCCCTTTTTATCCTTTAGCGTCCCCACCTTCATCCTTGTCATCCTTCTGTTCTTCACATACGCATAAAATGCCTTGGGGTTCTCCTTAATCCTACATGCCAAGGCCTTCTCATGCCCCCTTCGAGCTCTCCTAAGTCCTTTCTTAAGCTCTTTCCTGGCTACCCTATGTTTCTCATGAGCCCCTCCTGCTTCCTGCTTCTTATACCTAACATATGCTTCCTTCTTCCTCTTGATGAGTTGCCTCATGGGTTTCGTCCGTCACGGTTCCCTTTTCCTACCATTTTTTCCTTGTCTGAGTGGGACAAACCTATCGTGAACCCAGCTCAAGTGGTCCCTAAGCTTCCTCCACATTACTTCTGTGCTTTCCCCTTTGAACATCTGTTTCCAATTTACTCTCACTAGTTCCTGCCTCATCTCTTCATAGTTAGCCCTTCCCCAGTTAAGCACTTTCTCATTTCGTCTGTTTTTATCCTTTTCCATAGCTATGCTGAAGCTAAGGGAGTTGTAGTCACTCTCACCAAAATGCTCCCCCACCAAGAGGTCTGTCACCTGACCAGGTTCATTACCCAGAACTAGATCCAGTATAGCCTCTCCTCTCGTCGGCCGGTCCACATACTGTGTCAGGAATCCTTCTTGAACACACCTGACAAATTCAGCCCCATCTATCCCCCTTGCACTCAGGAGGTGCCAGTCAATATGAGGGAAGTTGAAATCACCCATAACTACAACCCTGTATTTCCTGCACCATTCTAAAATCTGCCTGCTTATCTGCTCCTCGGTGTCCCGAGGGCTATTTGGGGGCCTATAGACTACTCCCAGCTCAGTGACTGATCCCTTCCTATTTCTGACTTCCACCCAGACTGACTCCGTGGACACTCCTTCTGCAGCGTCCTCTCTTTCTATAGCCGTGATACTATCCCTGACCAGCAATGCCACTCCCCCCCCCCCTTTTCTACCTCCCATCCTATTCCTTTTAAAACACCTGAACCCCGGTACCTGCCCTTCCTCCAACCAAGTTTCAGTAACGGCCACAACATCGTAGTTCCACGTACTGTTCCATGCTCTAAGTCCATCCCCTTTATTCCTAATACTCCTAGCATTGAAATAGACACATTTCAACCCCTCTAACTGGCTACATTTATATTTTGTCCCCTGCCTGTCCTTCCTCATCAACTCCGAACACATAGCATCATGCCCTTGTCCTTCTAGCCTAATCTCTGCACTCATATTCTGATTCCCATCCCCCGCCAAACTAGTTTAAACCCTCACCAACAGCTCTAGCAAACCAGCCCGCCAGGATATTGATCCCTTTCCAGTTCAGGTGCAGCCCATCCTTTTTTTACAGGTCAGACCTTCCCCAGAAGAGATCCCAATGATCTAGAAATCTGAACCCCTGCCCCCTGCACCAACTCTTCAGCCACACATTCATCTGCCATAACTTCCTGTTCCTACCCTCTCTGTCTCGTGGCACAAGCAGCAATCCCGAGATTACCACCCTTGAGGTCCTGCTTTTTAACTTCTTTCCTAACTCCCTATATACGTTCTTCAGGACCTCATCCCTACTCCTATCTATGTCCCCACGTGGACCACAACATCTGGCTGTTCACCCTCTCTCCTGAGAATACTGAGAACTCGATCCGAGATATCGTGGACCCTGGCACCAGGGAGGCAACAGACCATCTGGGATTCTCGATCTCTTCCACACAACCTCCTATCTGTCCCCCTAACTATTGAATTCCCTATCACTACTGCTCTCCTCTTTTCCCTCCTTCCCTCCTGAGCTGAGGGCCCAGTCTCGGTGCTAGAGACGCAACCACTGCAACTTGTCCCTGGTAGGTCGTCCCCACCAACAGTATCCAAAACGGTATACTTATTGTTGATGGGAACGGCCACAGGGGTGCTCTGCTCTTCCTGTCTATTCCCCTTCCCTCTCCTGACAGTCACCCAACTACCTGCCTCCTGACTCCTAGGGGTGACTGTCTCCCTGAAACTCCAATCTACTACTGCCTCCTGAATGATCCGAAGTTCATCCAGCTCCAGTTCCCTAACTCGGTTTGATAGGAGCTGCAGCTGGATGCACCTTTTGCAGGTGTAGTCATCAGGGACAATAGTGCTTTCCCTGACTTCCTACATCCTACAATCGGAGCACTGGATTGCCCTATCTACTGCCTCCATTGCCAACAACTAAATTAATTAAATTAATTAAAGAAACTTACCCGGCCTTACCGCAGTTGCAGTAAGCTCGTCCTCTGCCTCTTCTCGCCGAAGCCTCTCAAGCCAAAGCCTCAATGCTCCACTCCTTGACTGGCCACTCTGCTTGAGCTACCCTTCTTTTTATTTGTTTGAGCTTTTCAATTTTTGATTGCCCAATCAGTTGCTTTCTGCTGAGTCTGAGCTATTCAAATCTTGTGACAAAAAATAAAGTTTAGCTAATCTAAGCAAATCTTTACTGGAAGAATAGAGTTCAAAGTTCAAACTAAATTTATTATCAAACTGATATTATATACAACCCTGAGATTCATTTTGTTGTAGGCATTCATAGGGGTGGAACTGGCAAGCTGTAGGTGGATCCAAGGGGGGAGGGTTGATTGACAGAGGGGGTCAGCTGCCGGAGGGCAACGGGGGCTGGGAGATGACTGATGGAAACTGCAGATGAATCTAATAAGATAGGAAGGTGATAACGGAGGGGTGGTGGGCAGACAAGATGGATAGGGATAGGGGAGCAAGTGGGACGTGGGCAGATGGAGTAGGTTGAAGAGGGGAAAGGAACAAGGTGGTCAGGGTATGGGATTGGGGTTGATGTGTGACTTGTTCTCTCCATACCTCCTTTCCTCTGCAGCTTCAAACACACATTGGTTTTCTCACTTTCCCAGTTTTTATTAAAGTTTCTTTCTCCACAGATGCTGCCTGATCTACTAAGTACATATTCCATCCTTCTATCACCCTGCAATTCCAAAGTACTAAGGATGCTGAATCTTTGCCTGTAGTCCCAGCCCTGCCCTCTTGCATAACTGTAGTGATTCAGTGGCAACAGCCAAGATTCTGGAGGAACTCAAAGGGTCAGGCAGCATCTGTGGAGGGAAATGGATCCGATACCTTTTGGTTTGAGACCATTCAGCCCATCAGTGTTACTCTGGTTCTTAAGACTGTCACAGCCAATGTATTGCAACATACTATGTCCTTCCTCAAAGACAAGATAAAATTTATTATCGAAGTATATTATGTATATTAACTTAAGATCTATTTTCTTGCAGGAAAATTTAAAAAACTATAAAATTTATGAAAAACTATACATAAGACTGACAAACAACCCATGTGCAGAAGAAGACAAATGAGCAAATACAAAAATACTGAGAACATGAGTTATAGAGACATGAAGGTGGAGACTCTGACTAAAGTAGAGCAGATCCAAAAGTATAGACATACACTAATTCCTCCCCAAGCTTGCTTCATAGATTCATAGAGTGAATTGGTCAGCTCATCTCATCCAAGCTGGTCACAATGTCAATCTATGCTGCTCCCATTTGCCTGCATTGTGTCTGTAACCCTCCATGCCTTTTCCTATCCGAGTACCTGATGTTGTTGTGGCACCACTCGACCAGATTTTCAGTCTCCCTCCTATATGCCACAAATCCAAAATGATTATACAACCTACTTCCAAGGATTGTTTTATTACTCATTTTCTCAGTATTTTATTTGCACATTCTGTCTTCTTTTACAGCTTGATTGTTTGTCAGTCTTTGCGTGTATGAGGTATTTCTTATTGTTTTTCTTAGTTTTTGTAAATGTCTGCAAGGAAATGAATTCCAATGCAGTATATAGTAACATATATGTACTTTAATAATAAACTAACTTTCAAACTTTTGATACTCCAGAAAAACCAGCCCAAGTTTGTTCAAACTCTCCGTAGAAATCCCTTCACAGGTGAGCCATGGTGAGGCCACAGTGTTTATCAGAAAGTTACATTGTTAGAGCCCCATTCTGATGCACCTCTGAGCTTTTATAGTATCTCAGTGGTGAATTTCAAAGTTCAAAGTAAAGTAATTATGGAAGTACATATAAATCACCATATACTACCCTGAGATTCATTTTCTTGCAGGCATTCACAGTAGAACAAAGAAATACAACAGAATCAATGAAAAACTACACACAAAGAGTGAACATGAGGAAATCTGCAGATGCTAGAAATTCAAACAACACACACAAAATGCTGGTGGAACACAGCAGGCCAGGCAGCATCTATAAGGAGAAGCGCTGTCGATGTTTCGGGCCGAGACCCTTCATTAGGACTAACTGAAAGAAAAGGTAGTAAGAGATTTGAAAGTATGAGGGGGAGGGGGAAATCCGAAATGATAGGAGAAGACCGGAGGGGATGGGGTGAAGCTGAGAGCTGGAAAGGTGATTGGCAAAAGGGATACAGTGCTGGAGAAGGGAGAGGATCATGGGACTGGAGGCCTAGGGAGAAAGAAAGGGGGAGGGGAGCACCAGAGGGAGATGGAGAACAGGCAAAGAGTGATGGTGAGAGGGGCAGAGAGAGAAAAAAAAGGGGAGAAAATAAATAAATAAGGGATGGGGTAAGAAGGGGAGGAGGGGCATTAACGGAAGTTAGAGAAATCAATGTTCATGCCATCAGGTTGGAGGCTACCCAGATGGAATATCAGGTGTTGTTCCTCCAACCTGAGTGTGGCTTCATCTTGACAGTAGAGGAGCCTCCTTAGTTGGAGGAACAATACCTTATATTCCATCTGGGTAGCCTCCAACCTGATGGCATAAACATTGATTTCTCTATCTTCCGTTAATGCCCCTTCTCCCCTTCTTACCCCATCCCTGATTTATTTATTCCCCCTTCCCTTTTTTTCTTTCTCTGCCCATCACTTTTTGCCTGTTCTCCATCTCCCTCTGGTGCTCCCCTCCCCCTTTCTTTCTCCCTAGGCCTCCCGTCCCATGATCCTCTCCCTTCTCCAGCTCTGTATCCCTTTTGCCAATCAACTTTCCAGCTCTCAGCTTCACCCCACCTCGTCTGGTCTTCTCCTATCATTTCGCATTTCCCCCTCCCCCTCCTACTTTCAAATCTCTTACTATCTTTTCTTTCAGTTAGTGCTGACGAAGGGTCTCGGCCCGAAACGTCGACAGTGCTTCTCCCTATAGACGCTGCCTGGCCTGCTGCATTTTTGTGTGTGTTGCACAAAGAGTGACACAATTGCGGCATGGTAGCATAGTGGTTAGCACAATGCTTTACAGTACCAGTGACCCAGGTTCAATTCCTGCTGCTGTCCTGTAAGGAGTTTGTATGTTCTCCGCGTAACCACGTGGGTTTCCTCCCAAAGATGTACCGGTTAGTAGGTTAATTGGTTGTTGTAAATTGTCCCATGATTAGGCTCGGGTTAGAATCAGGGGTTGCTGGGCATTGTGGTTTGAAGTGCCGTAACAGCCTGATCCGTGCCGTATCTCAATAAATAAACAAACAACCACTGTGCAAAAGAAAGTAAACTGTGCCAATATAAAAAAATAAGTAATAAATACTATTGAGAACAAGTAGAGTCCTTGAAAGTGAGTCTGTAAGTTGTGGCGTCAGTTCAGTACTGAGGTGAATGAAGTTAGCTAAGCTGGTTCAGGAGCCTGATGGTTGTACGCTAATAACTGTCCCTGAACGTAGTGCTGTGGACTTAAGTATCTCAGAGATGAATTTCAGAGAGTTTATGGCACAGAGGTTAAGTTTCAAACCTGTCCTCAAACTTGCTCTCAATACCAGATTATCATTTTTTAAAAATTACTAAATTACTTCAACCTGGCATGGGAAAAGAGGTGGTGGGGGCGTGCAGTTCCCATCATTGAGAGGATACAGTTGAATCCAGGGGTCGACGGAACTGTGGGATATTTTGCTCTGTGAACTGAGTTTTTGTTGATTTAATACATACCCAGTCAAGATTAAAACCCTCCCTACCTTCCAGGCCCCTGCTCTGGCAGACTCAATGTCCCTAGGGAGTGAGGGAGGTGGCCTCCAGAAGTGTTGATAAAAAATAGGCTGGACCATTTTATTTCAGAACACCGACGGTGTCAGGAACGAGGGAGAGTGTAGCTCGCAAATGCCCCAAACGCGATCCAGCCAACATCAGAATTCATTATGATCTCTCGGCGCTGATAATGAATACATGAGGACACTGTGCGTGTAAGCGTGGGCGAGAGACTATAGCGAGTGATCTGGGGACGCTTGAAAAATGCAACAGAAGATCTTTTGAAACTATATTTTTTCCCAGATATAATTTTTTTTGAAGAGGATTGTGGGTAAACAAGTGGGCGAGCCGGAAACTGTCAGTGCAGACTTGAAATGTTGCCATTTTCTTGTTAATGAGCCGGGGACTTTAAACCTGTGTCTGGTTGTGTCAGTGGGGAAGGGGCAATTTCCCCCCATCTCATCTTTTCAAATAAGTCATTTATTTATAAGCATTGGGTGGCTATTTTAAACTGCAAGTCTATTTCGGTTCCCTTTTGCTTAAACGTTCGCTTGCTAAAATGAAAATATCTTAAACGCTGATCTGCATCTCGTGTTAAATGTCCACGCTCTTCCACTTGCAGGAAGCATTTTATATAAAAATGTATTTTTTAAAAATTCACTATCTCTTTTGCTGGGGGAAACAAACCCAAAGTTTCAAGCACCTCCCTTTATTAAACAAGTGCTTTATTTTAAGTTCCGCCCTATCTTTTCCTGTTTTTTTGTTAATCTCTCCCCGGGGCTGGGGTGGATGTCTGGTTAGTTTTAAAACCACTTGCGTGTTTAGCTCCGATCTCTAGCCTGGGTTGTTGGATTACGTTAACCGGATGAAAGTGGGACCCAGTTTCGGAAAAAATCTTGATAACGTTCGCTAGCGTCGAGTTTCGAAACGAAATACAGTACCATAAAACAGTCTCTCATCGATTTGAGTAACGAACTGATCGAGCAGTAGTTTTGAGTTGAAGCAAGGGATTCTGCAGATGTTGTAAATTCAGAGTATATTTCAGTTGAAAGTTGTTTTATTTTAAATAATATTTGCTCATTCCGCAATATTGGCCAGTTCTTCGATTTTAAAAATCCATTCCTGTATTGTCTTCATTCCATCGCCTCGCCCCACCCTGTTCCGCAATCTCTTTCCGTCCTGTTGTGTTTCCACACCTCTATCCGTTTATACCCAGAGTAACATCTCAGTAGGCAGGCAGCCTCCCTGGAGAGGGAACGACACTCACTGGTGTTGGACAAGAAACGTTCATCTCTCTGCACAGATGCCTTGACAGGCTGAGTCCAGCAATTTCTGCATTTATTTCAGATTTCCAGCATCTGCAGTTTTAATCCCCTCACATTTGGTAACCACTCTTTTAGATAAGATTGACTTTATTTGAAACAAACAGTGAAATATGTCATTTTGCATCAAATCAAATCAGCGAGGGCAGTGCTGAAGTGCCACCATGCTTCTGCTCACAATTTGCTAATCCTGACCCTAACTATAGGACTTTGGATTATGGGAGGAAATCTGAGCACCCAGAGGAAATCCATGTGGTCACGGAGAGAATGTACACTTCATTACAGACAGTGGCAGGAATCGAATGCTGATCAGTGATCACTGGTGCTGTAAAGCGACTGCACTAACCACTGAGCTACTGTGCCGCCTCCTGGACCCTACATTCCTCCTAAAACTTCTGTGTCCTTGTTGAAAATGATACATAAAAACATTGCAGATGTTGGAAATCTTTACAACTGCATCCTTATCGGGAGACCACAGTCAGTGTAGATCGGTAACAACATCTCTTCCTCGCTGACAATCAACACAGGGGCACGTCAAGTTGGGTATCTGTTCTTGAAGAACATGAATTAACCAAAAAAATTATCTTTTTATCCTGTAGTTTCTTGGTCACAGTTTCATTGCAGATAAGTTGTCCAATCATAATGGTATTGGTTAATTATTGTCACGTACCAAGATCCAGTGAAAAGCTTGTCTTGTATACTATTCATACAGATCAAATCATTGCACAGTGCATTGAGCTAGATTAGGGTAAAACAGTAACAATGGAGAAATAAAGTGCAAGATCGTAACAAGGTTGATTTTGAGATCAAGGTGACAGTTCAGAGTCCGTGGAGGGGAGGCTGGTTCCTGTGATGTGCTGAGCTGTGTCCACAACTCTGCAGTTTCTTGTGATAATGTTTTGAGCAGTTGCCACACCTAAATGTGATGCTTTCTATGGTGCATCAATAAAAACAGGGACATGCCAGATTTTTTTAGCCTCCTGAGGAAGTACAGGTGATGGTGAACTTTCTTGGCCATGATGTCTATGTAGTTGGACCAGGACTAGGATCGGCTCTTGGTGATGTTCATGGCTAAGAACTTGAAGCTCTCAACCTTCTCAACTTCAGCACTGTTGATGTAGACAGGAACATGTCACCAACCACTTTCCTGAAGTCAATGACCAGCCTTTTTGTTTTCGTGAGCTTTCAAGCGCTCCCCTCTAGATCATTAGTTTATACACTCAGTGGCCACTTTATTAAGTACACCTGCTCATTAATGCAAATATCTATTCAGCCAATCATGTGGCAGCAACTCAATGCAGACATGGTCAAGAGGTTCACTTGATGTTCGGACCAAACATCAGAATGGGGAGGAAATTTGATTGAAGTGACTTTGACTATGGAATGATTGTTGGTGCCAGGCGGGGTGGTTTGAATATCTCAGAAACTGCTGAAATCCTGGGATTTTCACGCACAACAGTCTCTAGAGTTCACAGAGAATGGAACAAAAAGCAAAACAAAAATTCCAGTGAGCTGCAGATCTGTGGACAAAAACGCCTTGTTAATGAGAGAGGTCAGAGGAGAATGGCCAGACTGGTTCAAGCTGGCAGGAAGGCAACAGTAACTCAAGTAATCACACGTTACAACAGTGGTGTGCAGAAGAGCATTTCTGAACACACAATACATCGAACCTTGAAGTGGATGGGCTACAGCAGCAGAAGACCACGAATATATGTTCTCTGAGTGTATTTGCTAACAATATAACTAAATCCAGACTGACACCAACTGTCTGAAAGGAACCCAAAAGTATTCATGCCCCAAACTGTGAATTCATGAATTAAAAACAATGCCCCCTCTCATGGGTGTAGTTTGTAAATGCATCCTTTGATGAGTTATTGGAATGAGACAGGTCAGGAAGTTCCCAGAATGATTTCAACCAAGGATGCTCTGTGCTAAGCATAGGACGTTTACAACGCAGAAGACTATTTTGACCATTGTGTCCACACAATTGGAAAAAGAACTACCACCTATTTAGCAGGTCTTATAGACTACTGGTCTTCAAGTGCAAATCCAGGCACCCTTGAAATGCAGCAAGAATTTATGCTAAAATCAAAATTAGAATTAGGTTTATTATAAGACCAAAAGATGTAGGAGCATAATTAGGCCATTTGGCCCATCGAGTCTTCTCTGCCATTCCATCATGGCTGATTTATTATCCCTCTCAACCTCCATTCTCCTGCCTTTTATCAACCTCTGCCTTAAATATACCCAATGACTAGGCCTCCACATCTGTCTGTAGCAATGAGGGGTAATAACTTCCTGAACCTGGTTATTATCATCCTTCTCAACCCTATTCTCCTGCCTTCTCCCTGTAACCTTTGACGTCCTAACTAATCAAGAACCTATCAACCTCTGCTTTAAATATACCCAATAATGTCCTCAATAGTCATCTGTAGCAATAAATTCCACAGATTCACCACCCCCTGGCTATGGAAATTCCTCCTCATCTCTGTTCTAAATGGATGCCCCTCTATTCTGAGGCTGTGCCCTCTGGTCCTAGACTCCCCCCCCCCCCGCCAGTATAGGAAATATCCTCTCCACATCAACTCTGTCTATGCCTTTCAATATTTGATATTATCACTGTCTTATATGACATGAAATTTGTTGTTTTGTGGCAGAAGTATAGTGCATAAAAATAAAATTATCATAAAATACAGTTAATAAATCATATATAAAAAGGAATAATGAGGAAATGTTGATGGCTTCATGAAACACTCAGATATCTCATGACAGAGGGGAGGAGGCTGCTCCTGAATCATTGAGTGTGGGTCTTTATGCTTCTGTACCTCCGCCCTGAAACAGAAGTCCAGACTTCTACCCTATTTCAGGTGAAAAATAATAAACTCATTTACCCACTACATACGATGACATAAAACAAGATTTCTCAGCCTAGTATGTCTATGCTGGCTCCCACCATTTCCATTACCCCTCCTTATTTTCACTGCAGCCAGGGAAGTTATTCTCTCACCCATTAAATCTCCTTTGTTTTTAAATCTCCATCCGCTGTATTAAGGAGTAATATGCACTGCTAGTTAACCTATCAGCACATCTTTGGGAGGTGTGCAGAAAACTAGAGCACCCAGGGGAAGCCCATATGTACACAAGGAGAATGCAAATGCTCCACAAGATAGCATCCGTGATTAGGATCAAACCAAGGTCCCTGGACGTGTGCGTTACTGACACTAATCGCTGTGCCACCATACCACCCTTCAAATCCTTCTAACAGTCACTTTAAATTTATGTCCTGTGATTTGCTGCAAAGTGTAAATCCTCCAACCATTGAGCACATCTACATGAAACACTGTTGTAGGAAAGCAGCATCCATCATTAGAGATCCCCACCACCCAGGACATGCTCTCCTCTCACTGCTGCTGTCAGGTAGAAGGTACAAGAGCCTCAGGTTCAAGAACAGTTACTACCCCACAATCTTCAGGCTCTTGAACAAAGAGGGTACACACACTTGCCCCATCATTGTGATTTTTCCAACAACCAATGACTCTTTACCTTGTTATCTCATGTTCTCATTGTTTATTGCTATTTATTTATATTTGCATTTGCACAATTTGTTGTCTTCTGCTGTTATAGTTACTATTCTATAGATTTACTAAGTATGCCTGCAGGAAAATGAATCTCAAGGTTGTAAATGGTGACATATATATACTTTGATAATAAACATTTACTTTGAACTTCTTATTTACTCCAGAGAGGTCCTTCATAATTTTATTCACCTCCATGAAATCTTACCTTAACTTCCGCTTTTCCATTTGGTTGCACCTCCTCTAGATTAAAAGAAGTGGAAACATAGTAGAGACAGTGCTGTGGCATAGCGGTTGGCAAATTGCCAGCGACCTGGGGCTTCAACCATTGTCTGTGAGGAATTTGCACATTCTTCCCATGACCGCATGGGTTTCCTCCCACTTTCTGAAGGTGTACGGGTTAGTAAGTTGTGGCTTGCTATGTTGGCAGTGAAAGTATGGCAACACTTGCAGGCTGCCCCCAGCACATCCTTGGACTGTGTTGGTGATTGACTTAAACGATGCATTTCACTGCATGTTTTGATGTACATGTAACAAATAAAGTGAACCTTTAAAATGATCCTTATTTTTTCAAATCTCCTGCCTCAAGGAGTATGTTCTTCCTATTTACTCTAATGAGGTCCTTCATTATTTTATTCACCTCTATGAAGTCTCCCCTTTTCCATTCGCTTTCACCACCTCTAGATTAAGGGAATAGGAAACATAATCAATGTTCCCACAATTTAGATTGGAAGAGACAAAAAACAGCATTCAATTAGATTATAAACACAAGAGATTCTGTAGATGCTGGATTTCTTGAGCAATGCACACACACAAAATGCTGGTCTGGCCAAAGGGAATAAACAGTCGACATTTCGGGCCGAGAAAGGTTTTGACCCAAAAAGTTGACTGCTTATTCCCCTCCACAGATGCGGCCTAATTTACTGAGTTCCTTCAGCATTTTTGTGTGTTATTCAATTAGACTATGTTGATTTGTCCAACTTACTCAATTGATGCAATTACGAAGAAGGATTGCCAGCGGCAATATTTCATTAGGAGTTTGAGGAGATTTGGTATGTCACCAAAGACTAGCAAATTTCTACAGATGTACCATGGAGAGCATTCTAACTGGTTGCATCACCGTCTGGTATGAAGGGGCCACTGCACTGGATCAGAAAAAGTTGCAGAATGTTGCAAACTCAGCCAGCTCTATTATGAGCACTAGCCTCCCTAGCATCGAGGACATCTTCAAAAAGCGATACCTCGAATAGGTGGCATTGATCATTAAAGATCCCCATCAGCCCAGGACATCCCCCTTCTCATTTCTACCATCAGCGAGAAGGTACAGGAGCCTGAAGACAGGAGCAGCTTCTTCCCCTCCACCATCAGATTTCTGACAGACAATAAACCAACCCATGAACACAACCTCACTATTTTTGATCTCTTTTTGTACTGTTTTTTTTAATTTAATTTTGCAATGTATGGAACAGTATATTTATTATTGTAATTTATAGTTTTTTAATGTATTGCACCATACTGCTGCCTCAGAACAAATTTCACAATCCTGATTCTGATTCCGATTACTTAATTAAAATCAGCTTAATTTCAATCTTAATAGCTGTAATTGACACAACATTCAAAATTTTTGAACGGGAGAATTCCAAATTTCACTCTTCTTTCTCTGAACATACATAAGAACATAAGAGATAGGAGCAGGAGTAGGCCAATCGGCCCCTCAAGCCTGCTCCGCCATTCAACAAGATCATGGCTGATCCAATCTTAACTCTAGTTTTCACCGAATCCCACAAGGCAACAGTGCCAACCAACAGGGCACCATGCTGCCCATTTTATTTTATTATTCATCCCGCCCAAACCCATGTGATCACCCGGGGGAAAAAAACAGAGTTGCCAATTGAGGAGAAAAAATCTGGAAAATTCCTCTCCGACCCATCCAGGCTATCGAAAACTGGTCCAGGAGATCACATGGCTGATCTAAACCTAGCCTCATGTCCACTTACCTGCTCGCTCACCGTATCCCCTAATGCCATTTTTATCCAGGAAAATGTCTATCTCTGTTTTGAATTTATTGAGTGTAGTAGCTTCCACAGCTCTCTGGGGCAGTAAATTCCACAGCCCCACTACCCTCTGAGTGAAGAAATTTCTCCGGATCTCAGTCCTGGAACGCCATCCCCTTATTTTAAGATTATGCCCCCTAGTCCTAGTTTCACCCATCATTGGGAACATTCTCCCGACATCCACCCGAGCAAGCCCCTTCACAATCTTATATGTTTCAATAAGATCGCCTCTCATTCTTCGGAACTCCAATGAGTAGAGTCCCAATCTACTCAACCTCTCATCATACATCAACCCACCCATCCCCGGAATTAACCTAGTGAACCTTCTCTGCACTGCCTCGAGAGCCAGTATGTCCTTTCTTAAATATGGACACCAGAACTGCACGCAGTACTCCAGGTGTGGTCTCACCAATACCCGGTACAACTGCAGTAAGACCTCCCTGTTCTTATACTCCATCCCCCTAGCAATAAAAGCCAGCATTCCATTGGCCTTCTTGACCACCTGCTGCACTTGCATACTAACTTTTTGTGTTTCCTGCACCAGGACCCCCAGATCCCTTTGCACAGAAGCACTTTCCAGTTTCTCTCCATTTAGATAATAACTTGCTCTATTATTTTTCCTGCCAAAGTGCAAGACCTCACACTTGTCAGTATTATATTTCATCTGCCAAATGTCTGCCCAATCACTCAGCCTATCTATGTCCCCCTGCAGGGTTTCAATGTCCTCCGCACTCATTACACTCCCTCCCATCTTTGTGTCATCAGCAAACTTCAATACGTTGCACTTAGTCCCTTTCTCCAAATCATTAATATAGATTGTAAAGAGTTGGGGTCCCAACACCGACCCCTGCGGAACACCACTAGTCACCAACTCCCAGTCTGAGAATAAACCATTTATCCCAACTCTCTGTTTTCTGTTAGAAAGCCAATCCTCCACCCATGCCAGAATATTATCCCCAATCCCATGATTTTTTACTTTAAGTAATAATCTTTGGTTAAATTAATCAAGGTTAAAATTTAACCTTGTCAAATGCCTTTTTGAAGTCCAAATACACCACATCCACTGGTTCCCCTTTATCTACCCGATATGTTATGTCCTCAAAGAACTCCAACAAATTTGTCAAACATGACTTCCCTTTTGTAAAGCCATGCTGACTTTGTCCTATTAAGCTATGTTTATCCAAATGCCCTGTTACTGTTTCCTTAATTATCGATTCCAACATTTTGCCAACCACAGATGTTAGGCTAACTGGCCTATAATTCCCAGCCTTCTGTCTATTGCCCTTTTTAAATAAAGGAGTTACATTAGCATTTTTCCAATCTGCCGGGACCATTGCCGAGTCCAGCGAGTTTTGAAAAATTATCACTAATGCATCCACAATCCCGACCGCCACTTCCCTTAAGACCCTAGGATGCAAGCCATCCGGTCCAGGGGATTTATCCACCTTCAGTCCCATTAATTTATCAAGTACCATTTCCTTGGTGATTTGAATCGTAGTTAGCTTCTCTCCCCCTAGAGCCCCCTGCTTATCCAGTGTTGGGATATTTTGAGTGTCCTCTACTGTAAAAACTGATACAAAATATTTGTTCAGCGTTTCCGCCATCTCCATGTCCCCTACCATTAATTTCCTGGTCTCATCTTCTAGGGGACCAACATTTACTTTAGCCACCCTTTTTCTTTTTATGTAACTATAAAAACTCTTACTATCTGCTTTTATGTTTTTCGCCAATTTACTTTCATAATCTATCTTCCCCTTCTTAATCAATCTGTTTGTTATTTGCTGCTGATCTTTAAAAGCTTCTCGATCTTCAATCTTCCCACTAGATTTAGCTACCTTATATAACTTTCTTTTTAGTTGTATACTTTGCTTTATTTCTTTACTTAGCCACGGATAACTATTTTTTCTTTTACACATGTGCTTCTTGATTTCAGTCCCAAATGCCTTGACTCTAATTTTAAGACTGTGAAACTTATTCTGGATTTTCTCCATCAGAGTTAAAATGTTCTTTGTAGCAAATCCCCTGGTTATTTCTAAAACTGCAGCTTGATGACCAATGAACCTTAACAGGTTAAGAAAATGCCAAGTTTTCATTATACTACTTTTCTTTGTTATTGTACACTCTCTATGAGAGTGTTACCCCATGATTCAGATTCAGATTTATTTATCACCTGTACAGTGAAATGTGTCGGTCGCATTGACAACCTAGGGATGTGCTGGAGACAGGCCACAAGTGTTGCCACACATTCCGGCACCAACACAGCATGCCTGCAATGCTCAGCAGAACACAAGAAGCCACAACTCAACAGATGCAAGTCCCTTTCCTCCCTCCCATCCACCCACACACAAACAGTCTTCCAACTGCAGGACAGGCCCCCAGTTTGCTGGACTTTTGGTTGGTATCTGCCCCTGGACTAGCCAATAATGGGCCCCCAAACTCCAGGCTTGAACTCTGGGCACACAGATTCACTGGCCATCATGCCTCCTCATGCCCTCTGCTTGCATGGATATCCGATCCTGGGAACCTGGATGTTTTATAAAGTAGTAACCTGATATCCCAGCCATTATATTCCACATCATGATTAATGAAGGCAACATTCAATATACCTTCACCCTCTCCAACTGTATACTCCTGTTTGCAGGATTAGGGATTCGTATTCTAAACTCTAACCATTTATCAACTATAATTGGACAATGATAATTTACTGTGTAGGCCTTGTTTGTCCTTACAAAATACATCACTTGTCAGGATTAACTTCTGTCAGTCATTATTTCACCCAACTTGCCAGCTGATCTATATCAGGCTGTAGCCTCAGACAATATTCATAGAGTTATAGAACATTACAGCACAGAAACAGGCCCTTCAGCCCATCTAACTGTACCCAGACCATAGCCCTTCATATTCCTCCTTGTGTTTATCAAAACTTCTCTTAAATGCTGCGATTGAACCTGCAGCTTCTACTGGCTGCTTGTTCCACACTCACACCACTCTCTGAATGTAGAAGTTCCCTCCCAGATTCCCCTTAAGTATTTCACTTTCGCCCTATACCTATGACCTCTCACTCAGAGAGTTGTGGGTGCTTGGAATGTGTTGTCTGGTAGAGGCAAATACATGAGAAGCTTTTAAGTGACATTTAAATAAGCACTTGAAAATGAGGAAGATGGAGGGATATGGGCATTGTGTAGGTATGAGGGATTGGTGTTTGGGTGTCTTTTGATTTACTTTTTAGCTGATTTGGCACAACATTGTAGGCTGAAGGACCTGTTCCTGTGCTGTACTGTTCTATGTTCTAGTTTCACACAAAGTGAGGGGGGAACACTGCATGCATTCTCCTCTTCTATACCCCTTATTCTCCTGCGCTTCAGCAAATAAAGTCCTAACCTATTCAACCTTTCCCTATATCTAAGATCCTCAAGTCCAGGCAACATCCTTGTAAATTTTCTCCGTACTCTCAATCTTATTGATATCTTTTCTGTAGGTAGACGCCCAGACCTGCACACCCTACTCCAAATTCGGCGTCACCAATGTCAACTTCAACATAGCATTGCTACTCCTGTACTCAATGCCCTGATTTATGCTTTTCTAGCTATCTACAACAGCACCAGCTCCCCCTTCTGAAAAAAAATAACTTAGTGCCTTGCACACCTCAAATTCAAACTACAGATGTGGGTCCATCCACATGTAAGGGAAGTGATCTAGTCCTGAACTCCAACAGTCTCTCTCCCTTTCTTTAAGACCTTGCTTAAAATCTGCTTCTTTGACAAAGAATTGATTTATATAGAGCACAGTATAGCTCTTTCAGCCCACAATGTTGTGCCGAGCCTTTAACCTACTTGAGGATCAATCTAACCCTCCCTGCTACATAGATCTCCATTTTTCTATCATTCATGTGACTATCTAAGAGTTTCTTCAAAGCACCTAATGTATCTGCCCCTACCAACACCCCTAGCAGGCTGTTCCACACTCCCACCATTCTTTGTGTAAAAAAACTTAACTCTGACATGTACCTCTCCCTATACTTTCCTCCAATCATCTTAAAATTTTACCCCCCTCGTATCAGCTATTTCAACCCTGGGGAAAAAGTCTCTGTCTCTACACTTGATCAATGTCTCTTATCATCTTATTCACCTCTCATTCTCCTTTTCTCCAAAGAGAAAACCCCTAGCTCATGCAACCTATGCTCTCTAATCCAGGTAGCATCCTGCTATATTTCCTCTACTCTCTTTCTAAAGTTTCCACAGCCTTCCGAAAATGAGGGAACCAGAACTGAACACAATATTCCAAGTGTGGTCCAGCATGCCTTACCATGTGCTGATAATAAATGGTGCTGTGAAAAGTCTCGGAGACTTTTAGTGCATTAGAGGCACGCTATAAACGTTTTCTGTTGACAGTACAGATAATTTTCCATTCTATTTGCGTGTATTTTGAACACTCTTCAAAATAAAAGCTGACTAGAGCAGTAGTGTTATTTTCAGACTCCAGCAACATCAATTTATTTTGGTTTCCTCTTTTGTAAAGACAAATGTAGCTTGTAAAACCCGTGCACTTAGCCTGAATGGGTGGTTAATGAGAATGATAACATGACCCTGATAACAGAAGATTGGTTGTGGATTTTGAAGTTGGTTAACTCTTCTTCGATCTGTGCCAATCACTCTCTAATTCAATTTAAAATTGTACATCGTTACTACTTGACAAAGGAGAGACTGTCAAAAATGTTTTCTAATGTTGATAGATGTGTGACAGATGTAAAACCGAGACAGCCACATTGATACATATGCTTTGGTTGTGTTCTGTATTAAAACATTTTTGTAAGTCTATTTTCTCTACAATTTCTAAAGTTTTAAGAATTAATTTACAACCTAATAAATTGACAGTTTTATTTTTATTCCCTCAATATATTCATGGTATTTCTCCACCAGACCAACATGTAATTGCATTTGTTACATTATTGGCCAGAAGGGCTATTCTGTTGAAATGGAAAGATGTTTCTACTCCTACTTTGATACAATGGCTTTCTCAGGTGATGTTGTCTTAGTTTGGAGAAAATCAGAAGTCGAACTTTTGATCCTTGATTTGATTTTGAGAAAAGGTTGGGTTCATTCACCTGCTACTATCATTTGATTTGAGTTAATTAATATGGTTTCCTTCCGATTTTTTTTTAATGGATTTGAGTTGGCGGATTGGTATTTTTTTTTCTATGGAAGCTTGTATGATGTATAGCTCCGGGGTTGTGTGCCCAATGGTTTTTTTTTTGTTTGTTTTTTTTTCAGTTAGTAGGGGGTTTTTTTAGTTAGTAGGGGTTTTTTTTCCCCTTCTTTTTCTTTCAAAAAATATTCTTAACACTTTATTTTCTCTTATTATTATTGATATATTGCTTAGCTTTGTTAATCAGTTATTTGCTAATTTAATTCTTTATTGTATATAATGACATATTGACTCAATGTATCTTTTTTTGTTAATCAATAATAATTAATAAAAAATATTTTAAATGAAAATGAATGATCCAGGGACTGAAAGGGTTAACATAAGAAGTGTGTTTGATAGCTCTGGGCCTGTACTTGCTGGAGTTTAGAAGAATGGGAGGCGGGTGATCCCTTTGAAACAGAGTGGATACTGTAAGGCATAGACAAAGTAGATGTGGAGAGGATATTTCTTACGGTGGTGGAGTCAAGGATCAGAGGGCTCAGCCTCAGAATAAAGGGACGTCACTTTAGAACAGAGATAAGGAGGAATTTCTTTAGCAAGAGGGTGATGAATCTATGGAATTCATCGCAACAGACTGCTGTGGAGGCCAAGCTATTGAGAATATTTTAAAGCGGAGGTTGATAAGTTCTTGAATACTAAGGATGTCAAAAGTTACGGAAAGAAGGCAGCAGAATGGGGTTGAGAGGGATAATCAATCAGCCATGATGGAATGGTGAAGCAGACTTAATGGGCCAAATAGCTCCCATGTCTTATGGTTTTTATGAATGAATTGTAAATGGATTATGCCAAATATTATACTTTTCTGCCTTTCATCAATGAAGATACCGCATCGAACAATCTCCGTTGCGACTCTGCTGCACAGAAAACACAGCCTCCAGGATTTATTTGCTTACTTTTGTTATCAAAAGTCAAAAGATTAAACTTGTGAACTACTTAGTGCTGACTGAATTCCTGTTTACTGTGTTACAGATGCTGAGAACAGGGCAGCTCTCTCTGATGTACAGCAGCTCAACATGCAGTAGGTGCATTGGGTTTTATCCTTTGCCATTTTCTCCATCATTAATGAGCCTGTGAAGTTAGATAGATAGATAGATAGATACTTTATTCATCCCCATGGGGAAATTCAACTTTTTTCCAATGTCCCATACACTTGTTGTAGCAAAACTAATTACATACAATACTTAACTCAGTAAAAAAAAATATGATATGCATCTAAATCACCATCTCAAAAAGCATTAATAATAGCTTTAAAAAGTTCTTAAGTCCTGGCGGTAGAATTGTAAAGCCTAATGGCATTGGGGAGTATTGACCTCTTCATCCTGTCTGAGGAGCATTGCATCGATAGTAACCTGTTGCTGAAACTGCTTCTCTGTCTCTGGATGGTGCTATGTAGAGGATGTTCAGAGTTATCCATAATTGACCGTAGCCTACTCAGCGCCCTTCGCTCAGCTACCGATGTTAAACTCTCCAGTACTTTGCCCACGACAGAGCCCGCCTTCCTTACCAGCTTATTAAGACGTGAGGCGTCCCTCTTCTTAATGCTTCCTCCCCAACACGCCACCACAAAGAAGAGTGCGCTCTCCACAACTGACCTATAGAACATCTTCAGCATCTCACTACAGACATTGAATGACGCCAACCTTCTTAGGAAGTACATTCGACTCTGTGCCTTCCTGCACAAGGCATCTGTGTTGGCAGTCCAGTCTAGCTTCTCGTCTAACTGTACTCCCAGATACTTGTAGGTCTTAACCTGCTCCACACATTCTCCATTAATGATCACTGGCTCCATATGAGGCCTAGATCTCCTAAAGTCCACCACCATCTCCTTGGTCTTGGTGATATTGAGACGCAGGTAGTTTGAGTTGCACCATTTCACAAAGTCCTGTATCAGTTTCCTATACTCCTCCTCCTGTCCATTCCTGACACACCCCTCTATGGCCGTGTCATCAGCGAACTTCTGCACATGGCAGGACTCTGAGTTATATTGGAAGTCTCATTTACCATCTCATTGCTACCATCAGGAAGGAGGTACAGGAGCCTGAAGACACCCACTCAATATTTTAGGAACAGATTCTTCCCTTCTACCATCAAATTTATGAACGGACAATTAACCCATGAACACTACATTACTTTTTACTCTATTTTTGCTCTACTTATTAATTTTTTAAATATACATTGCATTACTTATTGCAACTTATAGTAATATTTTATGTATTGCACTGTACTGCTGCCGCACAATAAATTTCACGATATTTGTCAGTAATAATAAACCTAACTCTGATTCTGATAATGCTGTCAATATTATTCCAGCTGAAGGCCCTATTTGTCACTCTTACCAGAAAATTAAGATTGATGGTTGAGCAAATATCTTCAAATACTGTAAATCTTTGCATTACATTAACAAATTTAGGAACCATAAGACCATAAAACATAGGAGTAGAATTAAGCCTTTACCCCAGAACCTTTGATGCCCTTACTAATCAAGAACCTGTCAATCTCAGCTTTAAATATACCCAATGACTTGACCTCCACAGTCGTTTGTCGCAATCAATTCTACAGATTCACCACTATGTAAAGGAATTCTTCCTCATTTCTCTTCCAAATGAATGTCCCTCTATTCTGAGGCTGTGCTCTATGGTCCTAGACTCCCCCAGTATAGGAAACGTACTGACAAACGTTCACTCTGTCTAGGACCTTCAATATTCAATAAGTTTCAGTGAGATCTCCCCTCATTCTTCTAAACACCAGTGAGTACAGATCCAGAGCCATCAAACACTCCTCATACATTAACCCTTTCACTCCCAGAATCATTCTCGTGAATCTCCTCTGGACCTCTCCAATGCTAGCATATCCTTTCTTAGATAAGGGGCCCAAAATTGATCACAGTACTCCAGGTGCAGTCTGACCATTGCTGGCACAGGAATGTATGGCAATATTTGCATGTTGCCCCTAGCACATTCTTGAGTTGCTTTGTTTGTTAAAGCAAATGACACATTTTACCATATGTTTCAATATACATGTAATAAATAGATAAATCGGAATCTATATGATGCCATGCATGTACCTTGACAATTAATTCAACTGAACATTGAATTTTGAACTTTGGACATCACACAGAGGGTAGTACATCCCTGTAATCTCTACCCCAGAGTACTCAGTTGCCACATATCATCAAGAGTGATAGAAAAATACAGTACAGAAAAAGACCCTTTGGTCCATCTAGTCTGTGCTGAACCACTTAAATTGCTTACTCATATCGACCTGCACTGGGACCACAGCCCTCCATACCCCTCCCATCCGTGTACTCATCCAAACTTCTCTTAAACGTTGAAATCGAGCTCGCATAACCGCTTGCACTGGCAACTCGTGCCACACTCTGACAAACCTCTGGGTGAAAAGTTTCCCCTCATGTTCCCCTTAAAATTTTCACCTTTCACCCTTAACCCATGTCCTCTGATTATAGTCCCACCCAACCTCAGTGGAAAAAGCCTGCTTGCATTTACCCTATCTATACCCCTCATAATTTTGTATACCTCTATCAAATCTCCTCTCAATCTTCTAAATTCCAAGGAATGAGGTCCTAACCTATTCAATCTTCCCTTATAACTCAGGTCCTCCGAACCTGGCAACATCCTTGTAAATTTTCTCTGCACTCTTTCAAGCTTATTTCCATCTTTTCTGTAGGTGGGTGACCAAAACTTCACACAATATGTACTCCAAATTAGGCTTCACCAATGTCACCAATGTCTTCAACATAACATCCCATCTCCTGTACTCAGTACTTTAATATATGAAGGCCATTGTGCCAAAAGCTTTCTTTATGACTTTATCTACCTGTGATGCCACTTTCAATGAATTATGGACCTGTATTTCCAGATCCCTTTGCTCTACCACACTCCTCAGTGCCCTACAGTTCACCTTATAAGACCTACCCTGGCTGTTCCTACAGAAGTACAACACCTCGCATTTGTCTGTTCTAAATTCCATCTGCCATTTTCAGAACATTTTTCCAGCTGATCCAAATCCTCTGTAAGTCTTGATAGCCTTCCTCATTGTCCACTACGCCCTCAAATTTTGTGTCATCGGCCAGTTTGCTGATCCAGTTAACCACATTAACATCCAGATCGCTGATACAGATGACAAATAATAAAGGACCCAGCACCAGTCTCTGTGGCACTCCACTAGTCACAGGCCTTCAGTCAGAGAGGCAACCATCTACCACCACTGTCTGGTTTCTCCCACAAAGTCAATGTCTAATCCAATTTAGTACCTCATCCTGAATGCTGAGTGACTGAACCTTCTTGACCAACCTTCTATGAGACACCTTGTCAAACGTCTTGCTTAAAGTCCGTGTAGACATCATCCGCTGCCTTGCTTTCATGAACTTTCCTGGTAACTTCTTTGAAAAACGCTCTAAGATTGTTTAGGCATGACCTACCACGTATGAAACCATGCTGACTATCCTTAATCAGTCCGTGTCTATCCAAATACTTATATATCCGGTCCCCCAGGATACCTTCCAATAACTTTCCCACTACTGATGTCAGACTAACTGGTCTGTGATTTCCTGGTTTATGCTTAGAGCCTTTCTTAAACAACAGAACAACATTGCTATCCTCCAATCCTCTGGTACCTCTCCTGGTGCTAAGGATGATTTACATATCTCTGCTAGGGCCCCAGAAATGTCTGCACTTGCCTCCCTCAGGGTCCGAGGAAACACTATGTCAGGCCCTGGGGATTTATCCATCCTAATTTGCCTCATTGCAGCAAACACCCCCTCCTCTGCAAACTGCACAGGGTCCATGAAGTCAATGCCACTTTGCCTCACTTCCACAGACTCTGTCTTCATCTCCTGAGTAAATACAGGTGCAAAAAATTTCATTTATGGTCTTCCCCATTTCTTTTGGATCCACACATGGATTACCATCCTGGTCTCCTGGAGGACCAATTTTGTGCCTTGCAATCCTTTTGCTCTTAACATATCTTTAGAATCCCTTAGGATTCTCTTTCACCTTGTCTGCTAGAGCAATTTCATGCCTTCTTTTAGGCCTCCTGATTTCTTTGTTAAGCATTCTCTTGCATTTCTTGTACCCCATAAGCACCTCATTTGTTCCTATCTGCCTATACCTGCTATGCACCTCCTTTTTTTCTTAACCAGGGCCTCAATATCTCTTGAAAACCAAAGTTCCCTACGCTTGTTATCTGCTCAGGGTGTCACATAACTATCTGGAATATGATCAATTGAGTCTTAGAAGTTAAAAGGATATATAGATAATTACATTTGGTCTACTTACTGCTGTATTTTAATCATCTCTAATAAATGCTGTACCACTTCGTTTCTTAATCTCCTTCTGTATCTGTATTGACTTGGGCACAGATACACCCAAGTTCCTCCGAAGATCAGTGCTATCCAATTTCTCAGCATTTAACTAATACCCTGCTTTATATACAGGCCATGCTCTCTTCTCACTACTAGCATTGAGCAGGAGGTACAGGAAATTTGGTTACCACAAATCTGAATTGATTCTATGACCTACAAACTCACTACCAAGGACTCTACAACTCATGGTCTCAGTATTTTTTTTTCACAATTTGTCTTCTTTTGCTAATTGATTATTTGTCAGTCTTGGTTTATGTATAGTTTTTCATAAATTCTATTGTATTTCTTTATTTTCCTGTAAACGCTTTGATCATAATTTTTACTTTGAACTTTGAAATTGCTTAATGTAATGAATTTGAGTGACATTTGCTGATATTATCATCTATTGTATGGTAATATGTTATTACCATAGTACAGGACATTGGTAAGGCTGCATTTGGAATATTATGTTCAGTTCTGGTCATGCTGCTATAGGAAAATTGCCATTAAGATGGAAAGTTTGCAGAGGCGATTTTACAAGGATGTTGCTGGGACTTTAGGGACGGAGTTATAGAAGTTAAGCAAGTTGGGAGTTTTTTGTCATCAGAGAGGAGGAGAATGAGACGATCTCATACACTCAGTCATGTTGTGCATTCTGCTCACCACTATTGTAATGGGTGATTTTTGAGTTACAATTGCCTTCCAGTCAGCTTGAACCAGTCTAGCTGTTCTCCTCAGACATCAATCATTAACCCACATTTTCTCTCATTTTCACCCACAAAACTGTGAACTTCAAACCAAATTAAGGCATTGAGGCCTGGGAGATACTTGGACAGGTAGGCAGCGCACTGCATTCTTTAAAGTTTGAGCAGTAATCTAAAACTTCAACAAACTTCTATAGTTGCACAGTGGGGAGTATCCTGAATGGTTGCAAAACCAAAAACTTTCTGGTATGGAAAAACCAATGCCCAGGAATGGAAAAGACTACAGAAAGTAATGGATACAGCCTAGTCAATCACAGGCAAATCTCTCTCCATCATTGATTACATCTACAGGGAGCACAGCCACAAGAAAGCAGCATCCATCATCAAGGACCCCACCATCTAGGCTATGCTTTCTTCTCACTGCTGCCATCAGGATCCCACTACCAGCTTCAGAAACAGTTATTACCACTCAACCATCAGGCCCCTAAACCTGCCCTTCACTCACCCCGACACTGAACTGTTTCACAACCTATGCTCTCACTTTCAAGGACTTAACAACTCATGTTCTCTCTATTAGTTATTATATTATTGTTATATGTCTTTTTGTATTTGCATAGTTTGTCTTCTTTTGCACATTGGTTGTTTGCGTGTAACGTTCCATTGATTCTATTCCATTTCTTTGTTGTACTGTGAATGCCTGTAAGAAAATGAATCTCAGGGTAGTGAATGGTGACATATACATAACTTTAATAATAAATTTATTTTGAACTTTTGAACTTTGAACATAGATAGAAAAGATCTAGAGCGATATGGGTAAAATTAGGGAAATGGGACCAGCTTCAATTCGAATCGCGGTCAGCATACACTGGTTGGACCAGAGTGGCTGTTTCCATGCTGCTACATATGAATCCACATGTACTGAGTAAAGTATATTTTGGAAAACAAAATTCTCTTGAAGATATGATTAACTCTTAATTGTCCTATAGAATAACACAACAGGACATTTGCTGTCACAACTGCCTTTTTAAGGAAGATGACAATTGGGCAATAAATGACCTCAGCCAGGATCACACAAACAAATCCACCTAACACAAGATGTTTGCCATGAAGAGTGTAAACAGCTAAACATTCTTGAGCATGACCATTGAGTTCCAATAAACACAAGACTGAAATCAAGCCCTCAAAACAGGACCACTGAAGGATCCACTGTTGACAAATCTGTCCTTCCACAATCATTATTAAAGAGCAGGAACATCTGTTGTTGACCTAAATCAGCTATTATCCAAAACCCACGAAGGCCACTTCGGACCATTCTCTGTTTCCTTTTTTGCAAGAGCCCTGAATTGTTCCTGACCACCCAGAGAGATGACAAAGGAGTGAATTAGAATGTGTAGGCTATTCGTTATTAAAAAAAGGTTCGAATTGCACCCACAAGCAACCCAGTATTGTCTTGATTAATGAGATGAGTTGTACCAATGCAGAAAAGGAGAAGCCTTCTAAAGCACTCTGTTTTTGTGTGGCAGTCAGGAGCACAGAACTCTCATTGATAAGATCACAAAATGGCTTTGTGCCTACTGAATACCAGTTAGCACTCTTCAGGGACTGTCCAGGAATTAATATCCTGTACCCTGCTGAATGCCACAACCTGAGGGGAAAAAATCAGAGGGCTGTTAAACCAGAATTGTGTGTATTTTCTCTAGATGTTTTCATTAACTAATCCAGAATCAGAATCAGGATTATTATCACTGACAGATGTTATGGAAGTTGCATGCAGCAGTATCATGCAATACATAAAATATACTATAAATTACAATAAGAAATATATATATTAATAAGATGATTGGTACTAATATATATACTATATATTACAAATATTAAACATAAATTATTTATGTATAATATGTCTACATGTTTATGTATATATATGTACAAATGTTTGTATATTAGACAGTGTATGTATTTGTGTATATGTACGAATATATACACATATACACATGTATACATATATATTCTATATATACACACACACATATAAAACATCACTGAAATATTTATTGTTGTAATTTATTGCATATTTTATGTATTGCAATGTACTGCTGCCACAAAATAACAATGTTTAGATTATTTATTGAGATACAGTGTGGAATAGACCCTTCCAGCCCTTTGAGCCATGCCACACAGCAATCCCCTGACTTAATCCTAGCCCAATCACAGTACAATTTACAATGATCAATTAAACTATCAACTGGTACATCTTTGAACTGTGGGAGGAAACCTATGCGGTCACTGGGAGAATGTACAAACTTCTTACAGGTAGCAGTGGAAATTGAACCCAGATCACCTGTGCTGTAAAGCATTGTAATAACCACCACACAACTGTACTACTGTGCCACAAAATTTCACAATATATATCAGTGATATTATATTACAAAAAAGGAAAGCAAAAAGTGAGGTAGTGTTCATGGACCATTTAGAAATCTGATGATGGAGGGGAAGATGTTGTTCCTAAAACATTAAATACATGTCTTCAGGCTCCTGTATCTCCTCCCTCATGGTAGAAGGCTGCATGGCCTAGTAATGGTAATCCTAAAATTATCAGAGGTGCAAGGAATCTTTTTGAACAGGTTGTCAATATTGATCTGAATGGCGAATAGAGAGCCTGTTTCTCATCTAATTCACCCTGGATAGTCAAAATGTTAGAAACATCAACAAAATGGTTTGCATCATCTGTAGTGTTGTAGCAGTGATTTGTTTTAAGCTCTAAAATCCAGACTGGGGTATTCATTAAATTTGAAACATGGCCTAATCAATACTTTCTACAAATTCCATATTATGTTTTCCTATTTGACGCACTGTCTATTGAATTCAGAATACTGTTGCCTTTCGATAAGCTTTTTATCTGGACCTCAATATCTCTCCATTGAGGTTTTCTCTAAAAGGATTTTACCGTCTGGAGTACATTTCTTTTCACTGTTCATTTTCCCAACATGCATTCTCTGAGTTAAACTGCATCTCCTTTTGATCTGCCTCCCTTTCTAATCAGTCTGTCGTTTCAGAACATCCTGCATTGATTCTCACAGCTTGCATTGCTCAGTAAATTTTAATTTCATTCCTACTGCTCTTGCGATTAAGTATTTGACATTTACATCATCCATCTTCAACAGGTTAATATGACATACTGGTAGATTAAAATGGGAGGAACACAGGTAGTCATTTTTTCTACATCCTTGCATAAATGTTTTTCTCCCCAGTTGCTTTGGGGCAAATTGTGGCCACAGATGGCTGTGGAGACCAAGTAATTGAGTGTATTTAAAGTAGAGGTTTAATCGGTTTCTGATTAGTAAGGACGTCAAAAGGTATGGGGAGAAGGGAAGAGACTAGGGTTGAGAAGGATAATAAATCAGCCAGAGCAGACTCAACAGGCTGAAAGGCCTAATTCTGCTCCTTCGTATGTCTTATGATCAATTCGAGCCTTCAACAGGGAATTGGACTGGCATTTTGCAGGCAGATGGAACTGATTAGACTGCTGAGCAAAAGCTGGGACAGTGTCAGTTGTTCTCCTGTGCAATATTAGCTGATTCATTCTATGATTCTACTTAAAGGGTAATGCATGAATATTCACAAAGGATCTTGCTACTCTTCCCAAAATCATCTCTCAATAATCCTGAATGGAGATACACGAAAGCAAACATTAATTGGAAGTATGGTTAAATACATTGTCAGGACACAATCCCTAAAGTTTAGAGGTTTCCTTGATAAGAGATCTGATAATTCCCTCCTCTCACAGTCCAAAGACGTACGGGTCCATAGGTTTATTAGTCACATGGGCTCATTGTGCAGCACGGGCTCGTTGGGCCGGAAAGGACTGTTAGCTCAAAATCAAAATAAATTAAGATTTCTGAGGTCCATTGGATCTTAAGTAGGGCAGAACATTCTTTCTGAAGAGTTTCCAGTTATCAAATTATTTTTAAGTCAAGTAAAGCCAAGTTTATTGTTGAATACACAAGTACCATGAGGTATGGCTGCAAAGAAATCCTTGCTTGCAGCAGCATTATGACACATAGGTTCAGACAACAATACACAGAACATAAGTTATACAAGACAGTGAAGAAAATTGATCATCACTGACATACAATGCCTATAAAAAGTGTATTTTTATTGTTTTACAACATTGAATCACAGTGCATTTAATTTATCTTTTTCGACATGATCAACAGAATAAGATTCCGTCTAAGTGAAAACAGATCTCTACAAAGTGATCTAAATTAATTACAAATATAAAACACAAAATAATTGATTGCATTAAGTATTCACTCCCTTCAAGTCAGTATTTGGTAGTTGCACCTTTGGCAGCAATTACAATCTTGAGTCTGTGTGGATAGGTCTTTATCAGCTTAGCACATCTGGACACTGCAATTTTACCCATTCTTCTTTACAAAACTGCTCAAACTCTGTCAGATTGTAAGGGAACAGCCTTCTTCAAGTCCAGCCATGAATTCTCAAATTGATTGGCTCTGACTTGGTCACTCAAGGACATTAACTTTATTGCTTTTAAGCCATTCCTGTGTAGCTTTGGCTTGATGCTTGGGCTCATTGTCTTGCTGGAAAACAAATCTTCTCTAAGCCGCAGTTCTGTTGCAGACTGCATCAGGTTTTCCTCCCAGATTTCCCTGTATTTTACCTTCTACCCATTCTTTTTCCATTGAGAGTAGGGGAGATTCAAACAAGAGGACATGAGGTGAGAGTTAGGGGGCAAAAGTTTAGGGGTAACACAAGGGGGAATTTCTTTACTCAGAGAGTGGTAGCTGTGTGGAACGAGCTTCCAGTAGAAGTGGTAGAGGCAGGTTCAATATTGTCATTTAAAGTAAAATTGGATAGGTATATGGACAGGAAAGGAATGGAGGGTTATGGGCTGAGTGCAGGTCGGTGGGACTAGTGAGAGTAAGCGTTCAGAACGGACTAGAAGGGCCGAGATGGCCTGTTTCTGTGCTGTAATTGTTATATGGTTATATACCCTCACAAACCTTCCAGGGCCTGCTGCAGTGAAACATCCCCACAGAATGATGCAGCCACTACCATGCTTCACAGTAGGGATGGTGTGTTTTTGATTATATGTAATGTTTGGCTTATGCCAAACATTGTGTTTAGTCTGATGGCCAAAAAGCTCAAGTTTGATTTCATCAGACCACAAAACCTTCTTCCAGATGACTTCAGAGTCTCCCACGGGCCTTCTGCAAACTCCAGCTGAAATTTCATGCGAGTTTTTCCAACAGTGGAGTGACTTTCTCTTTGCTACTCTCCCATAAAGCTGCGACTGGTGAAGCACCTGGACAACAGTCGTCGTACACACAGTGTCTCCCATCTCAGCCGATGAAACTTGCAGCTCCCCCAGAGTTCTCATGGGTCTCTTGGCAGCCTCCCTCACTAGTCATCTCCTTGCACGGTCACTCCGTTTTTGAGGACAACCAGATCTAGGCAGACTTACAGCTGTGCCATATTCTTTCCATTTCTTGTTCATTGACTAAACTGTACTCCAAGGGATATCCAGTGACTTGGAAATGTTCTTGTATTCATCTCCTGACTTTGTGCCTTTCAATAACCTTATCGCAGAGTTGCTTGGAGTGTTCTTTTGTCTCTGATGCACCATCAATAACTCTCAGAGACGTGAGGCGAGATATAGGCTTTTATTGGCTGGAAGAAAGCACAAGCAGAAATTGACCACCACACAACATCTTGGAGACTGAGGGAGGAGCAGTGCCTCCAATTGCCTTTATACAGGGATCTGTGGGAGGAGCCACAGGAGCAGTCAGCAGGGGGGCGTGTCCAGACAAGGTATATGTAGCTCACCACAGTCTCCATGGTGTAGTTTTTGCCAGGACACTGACTCACCAGCAGTTGGACCTTCCAGCTACAGGTGTATTTTTACTACAATCAATTGAAACACTTTGACTGCACACAGACCTCCAAAAACAAATCTTCATTTTACTAACTATGCGACTTCTAAAACCAATTGGCTGCACCAGAGATGATTTGGTGTGTCATTTTAAAGGGGGTGAATACTTATGCAATCAATTATTTTGTGTTGTATATTTGTAATTAATTTAGATCACTTTGCAGAAATATGTTTTCACTTTGATATGAAAGAGTCTTTTTCTGTTGATCAGTGTAAAAAAAGCCAAATTGTGATTCAATGTTGTAAAACAACAAAATATGAAAACTTCTGGGGAGTAAAAACACTTAGAGCAGCATCCACAGTCACATAACATGACACAAATGGCATTCACAAGAAAAACATATGCACAATTTTTACAGGAAAAGACAAATGGAACAAAAAAAATACGGTCCATTTTGTGCAGGGTGATCAAAATGGTCATAGTGTTGCTAAACTGTAGTAATTGGGGTTTTGCTGGTTGATTCAAGAACCGAATGGTTGAAGGAAAGTAGCCTTAAGGGGTAGCAGAATAGTGTAACACTATTACAGTGCCTGTAACCCAGGTTCATTTCCGCCACTGTCTGTGAACAGCTCTCTCCGTGACCATGTGGGTTTTCTCCAGGTGTTCTGGTTTCCTCAGACATTCCACTTATCCCTCCCCACTGATCTCCCTCTTGCCACTTCTCCTTCCAAGCAGAACAAGTGCTACACCTGCCCCTACAGCTCCTCCCTCACTACCATTCAGAACCTCGAACAGTTCTTCAAGGTGAGGCGACACTTCACCTGTGGGGTCATATACTGTGTCTAATGCTCCTGTTGTGGCCTCCTGTATATCAGTGAGGCATGACATAGATTGGGAGACTGCTTTGCCGAGCACCTACGCTCAATCAGCCAGAAAAATCGGGATCTCCCAGTGGCCACCCATTTTAATTCCATTTCTCATAGATATTCTGATATATTTATCCATGGCCTCCTCTACTGTTGCAATGAGGCCACAGTCAGGTTGGAAGGACAACAACTCATATTCTGTATGGGTAGCCTCCAACCTGATGGCATGAACATCAATTTCTCAAACTTCTGGAAATGCCGCAACCCCCACTCTCCTTCACCATTCCCCATCACCTTTCACTCTCTCACCTTATCTCCTGGCCCACCCATTGCCTCTCTCTGGTGCTTCTCCCCCTTTTTCTTCTTCCATGGCCTACTGTCCTCTCTTATCAAGTTCCCCCTTCTTCAGCCCTGTATCTCTTTCATCAATCAACTTCCCAGCTCTTTACTTCATCCCTCCCCCTCACGGTTACACCTATCACTTTATGTTTCTCTCTCCCCTTCCCCCTGCTTTTTTTCTTCAGTCCTGCCGAAGGGTTTCGGCTCAAAACATCAACTGTACTCTTTTCCGTAGATGCTGCCTGGCCTGCTGAATTCTCCCAGCATTTTGTTTGTGTTGTTTGGATTTCTAGCACCTGCAGATTTTCTCTTGTTTGTGATTATATTCCAAAGACATATGACTTAGGTGTAGGTTGATTGGTCACGTGGGTGTAATTGGGCAGAAACTCATTGGGACAGAAGGACCTGTTATCATGCTTTATATCGCTAAATCTATTTTGAATCTGGTGGTTTGGGTCTTGAGGCTTCAGTACCTCCTTCCTGCCCTATGGTAGCGTGAGATGAAGGCATGGCACGGATGGTGGAGATTTTTGATAATGGATCTTGCCTTCTTAAAGCAGCGCCTCCTGTAGATATGACCGATGGTCGGGAAGGATGTGCCCATGATGTATAGGGCAGAGTCGACTACTTTCTGCAGTTTATCTTCCTGTGCATTCATATTGCCCTACCAGACTATGATGCGGCCAGTCAGCAATACAAATGTAGAAATTTGGGAGATAGTTGATGATAAGCTTAACCTCCTAAAGAAAGTAAAGACTCTGGCGTGTCTTCCTGATGAACTGGGTCCCGGGCCATTGAGTGTTAGCCAATGACATCGGAGCAGAATTAGGCCATTCAGCCAATTGAGCCTGCTTTGCCATACTATCATGGTGGATTTATTATCCCTTTCAATCCTATTCTCCTGCCTTCTCTCTCTGTAACCTTTGCCCCCCTTACTAATCAAGAACATCAATCTCTGCTTTAAATATGCCAATGACCTGGCCTCCACAACTGTCTGTAGTTATGAACTGCACAGATTCACCACCCTCTGGCTAAAGAAATACCTCCTCATCACTGTTGGAAAAGGACATCCTTGTACTCTGAGCGTGTGCCCTTTGGTCCTAGACCCCTCACCATAGGAAACATCCTCTCCACATCCACTGTGCCTAGGCCTTTCAATATTTGATAGGTTTCAATGAGATTCCCCTTCAAGTCGTCACTTTTATTGTCATTTCAACCATAACTGCTGGTACAGTGCACAGTAAAAATGAGAACGTTTTTTCAGGACCATGGTGTTACATGACACAGTACAAAAACTAGACTGAACTATGTAAAAAACAACACAGAAAAAAAACTACACTAGACTACAGACCTACCCAGGACTGCATAAAGTGCACAAAACAGTGCAGGCATTACAATAAATAATAAACAGGACAATAGGGCAGTAAGGTGTCAGTCCAGGCTCTGGGTATTGAGGAGTCTGATAGCTTTGGGTAAGAAACTGTTACATAGTCTGGTCGTGAGAGCCCGAATGCTTCGGTACCTTTTGCCGGATGATAGGAGGGAGAAGAGTTTGTATGAGGGGTGCGTGGGGTCCTTCATAATGCTGTTTGCTTTGCGGAAGCAGCGTGTAGTGTAAATGTCTGTAATGGCGGGAAGAGAGACCCTGATGATCTTCTCAGCTGACCTCACTATCTGCTGCAGGGTCTTGCGATCCGAGATGGTGCAATTTCCGAACCAGGCAATGATGCAGCTGCTCAGGATGCTCTCAATACAACCCCTGTAGAATGTGGTGAGGATGGGGGGTGGGAGATGGACTTTCCTCAGCCTTCGCAGAAACTAGAGACGCTACTGGGCTTTCTTTGTTATGGAGCTGGTGTTGAGGGACCAGGTGAGATTCTCCACCAGGTGAACACCAAGAAATTTGGTGCTCTTAACGATCTCTACCGAGGAGCCGTCGATGTTCAGCAGAGAGTGGTCGCTCCATGCCCTCCTGAAGTCAACAACCATCTCTTTTGTTTTGTTCACATTCAGAGACAGGTTGTTGGCTCTGCACCAGTCCGTTAGCCGCTGCACCTCCTCTCTGTAAGCTGACTCGTCGTTCTTGCTGATGAGACCCACCACGGTCGTGTCATTGGCGAACGATGGTATGGTTCGAGCTGTGTGGTGCAGCACAGTCGCGGGTCAGCAGAGTGAACAGCAGTGGACTGAGCACACAGCCCTGGGGAGCCCCTGTGCTCAGTGTGATGGCATTGGAGATGCTGCTCCCGATCTGGACTGACTGAGGTCTCCCAGTCAGGAAGTCTAGGATCCAGTTGCAGAGGGAGGTGTTCAGGCCCAATAGGCTCAGCTTTCCAATCAGTTTCTGAGGGATGATTGTATTGAATGCTGAACTGAAGTCTATGAACAGCATGTGTCTTTTTTGTCCAGGTGGGTTAGGGCCAGGTGGAGGGTGATGGCAATGGTGTCGTCTGCTGAGCGGTTGGGAAGGTACACAAACTGCAGGGGGTCCAGTGAGTGGGGCAGCAGGGTCTTGATATGCCTCATGATGAGCCTCTCGAAACACTTCATGATGATGGATGTGAGAGCAACAGGATGGTAGTCATTGAAGCAGGACACTGAAGACTTCTTTGGCACGGGGATGATGGTGGCGGCCTTGAAGCACGTTGGAACAGTGGCGCTGCTCAGGGAGATGTTGAAGATGTCAGTGAGAACATTTGCTAGCTGGTCTGCATATCCTCTGAGCACTCTACCAGGGATGTTGTCTGGTCCAGCAGCCTTCTGTGGGTTGACCCTGCAAAGGGTTCTTCTCACATCAGCCATGGTGAGACACAGCACCTGGTCATTTGTAGGAGGGGTGGACTTCCTCCCCGCCATTCTTCTAAACTTCTGTAGACTGAGGGAAGAAACGTGCATATGTTTTGAAGCAGTTATCTGTCACAGAGTAGTATTAAGGAGTGACTAGTGCATGCTGAGCAATCATGACAAGCGTGCCAAACCTCGCAGAGACAGTAAAGATGCTTTTGTGCATTTTCTTCATGTGCTGTGCATGAAGGAGAGGATAGAACACTTGTAAACACTCAGTAAACAAAACCACAGCTACTACTTTCACGTTAACAATCCAACTATTTAATCACAGTTTGTAACTTTTAATTATGATGTTCTCTCAAGTAGAATTAAAATATATTTTATATTTTTAGCATAATCTCTGTGACTGGAATAAGGATATTGGCTGAGCCTTGAACTGCTGCAGATGGTGCAGGATATAACTCCGAACTTCCTGGGCCTTTTGTGTACAACCCACTTTTGTACAAAGGTGTAATTAATAACCAGCAACTGCAGAATATTTTCTAGATACATACAATTAGTACCCACTTTATTAAGTGCACCTGCTTGTTAATGCAAATATATAATCAGCCAATCATGCAGCAGCAACTCAATGCATAAAAGCATGCAGACATAGTAAGAGGTTTAGACTGAACATCAGAATGTGGAAGAAACGTGATCTAAGTGACTTTGACCATAGAATGATTGCTGGTACCAGATGGGGTGGTTTGAGTATCTCAGAAACTGTTGATCTCCAGGAATTTTCACATATAGCAGTCTCCAGAAACTACAGAGAATGATGCAAAAAATGAAAAATAATAATCCAGTGAGCAGCAGTCATATGGACGAAAGCTCCTTGATAATGAGAGGTCAGAGAATAATGGCCAGTCTATTTCAAGCTGACAGGAAGGTGACAGTAACTCAAATAACCACACCTTACAACAATGGTGTGGAGAAGAGCGTCTCTGAATGCATAACACGTCGAACCATGAAGTGGATGGGCTACAGCAGCAGAAGGCCACAGACATACAGGAGGTACCAAATAAAGTGGTCACTGTGTGTATTTTAAAACTGTTGGAAGATAAGCAGTGCTAGTGGAGTGGAGAGAGCTCCAAGTGAGAGACGACTTATAAAAGTGAAGCGTTAGTGTAGAGGTGTGAGGAAAACTCCAAACTGTTAGGGATTGGGCCTCTACAGAGAGTTCATTTATGGAATTCCAGTAACCAAAGTCTTATGCGAAAGAGCTTTCATAGAATGGTTAGAGAATCAGAATCAGATTTACGATCACTGACAAATGCCATGAAATGTGCTGCTGAAGAATGGGTTTGAGAGGGATAGTAAATCAGCCAAGATGGCATGGTGGAACTGGCTTGATGGGCTGAACAGCCTAATTCTGCTCTTGTGTCTTATGATTTTGTGGCAACAGCACAATGCAATACATTAAAAAATTATTATAAATTACAATAAGAAATAATTTAAAATAAATAGTGCAAAAAGTGACCGAAATAGTGAGGAGGTGTTCATAGACCATGCAGAAATCTGATGGTGAAGGGGAAGAAACTGTTCCTAAAATGTTGAATGTGGATCTTCAGGTTCTTGAACCTCCTCCCCAAAGGGAGTAATGAAAAGATCCTGGCTCTCTTCTGCAAACTTGTGTGCAGCCAGGTTGCTCCGGAGATCCTCCAAATAAACATTCACTAGTTTGCCTCAAGTCACAGAGCCATAGAGAAGTACGGCACAGAAACAGGCCATTTGACCCATCTAGCCCATGCTAAACCCTTTTAAACTGCCTGCTCCCATCGACCATAGCCCTCCATACCCCTACAATCCATGTACCTATCCAAATTTCTCTCATGTCTAAGAAAGGCAGCATACATTATTAAGGACGCCCAGCACCCAGGGCATGCCCTTTTCTCACTGTTACCATCAGAAAGGAGGTACAGAAGCCTGAAGGCACACACTCAGCAATTCAGGAACAGCTTCTTCCCCTCTGCCATCCGATTCCTAAATGGACATTGAACCTGTGAACACTACCTTATTTTTTTAATATATATTATTTCTGTTTTTGCATAATTTTTAATCTATTCAACATATGTATACTGTAATTTATTATTTTTTTCCTCTTCTTCTATATTATGTAATGCATTGAACTGCTGCTGCTAAGTTAACACATTTCACGACACATGCCAGAACCAAAGTAAAAGCAAAAGAGATGGCATATAAGGAAGCCAAAGCTAGTGGGAAGATAGAGGATTGGGAAGCTTTTAAAAACTTGCAGAGCGAAACTAAGAAGGTCATTAGGAGGGAAAAGATGAATTATGAAAGGAAGCTGGCGACTAATATCAAAGAGCATACTAAAAGCATTTTTAAGTATATAAAGGGTAAAAGAGAGTCAAGGGTAGATATAGGACCAATAGAAAATTACGCTGGAGATATTGTAATGAGAGGCACAGAGATGGCAGAGGAATTGAATACATATTTTGCATCAATCTTCACAGTGAAAGACATTTGCAGTATATCGGACATTCAAGAGTGTCAGGGAAGGGAATTATGTGCAGTGAAAATTATGGCTGAGAAGGTGCTCAGGAAACTTAATGCTCTGAGGGTGGAAAAATCTCCTGAACCTGATGGAATGCACCCTTGGGTTCTGAAGGAAATAACTGGAGAGACTGCGGAGGCATTAACAATGATCATTCAAGAATTGATAGATTCTGGCATTGTACCAGATGACTGAAAAATTGCAAATGTCACTCTGCTATTTAAGAAGGGTGGGAGGCAGCAGAAAGGAAACTATAGACCTGTTAGTCTGACATCAGTGGTTGGGAAGTTGTTGGAATAGATTGTTAGGGATGAGATTACGGAGTACCTGGAGGCACATAACAAGACAGGCCAAAGCCAGCATGGTTTCCTGGAAGGAAAATCCTGCCTGACTAACCTACTGCAATTCTTTGAGGAAATTACAAGCAGGGTAGACAAAGGAGATGCAGTAGATATGGTGTACTTGGATTTTCAGAAGCCCTTTGACAAGGTGCCGCATGAGGCTGTTCAGCAAGATGAGAGCCCATTGAATTACAGGGAATTTACTAGCATGGGTGGAGCATTGGCTGATCAGCAGAAAACAGAGAGTGGGAATAAAGGGATCCTATTATGATGTCTGACAATGGTTCAGACTATGGGATTAATGAATTTGTGGCTAAATTTGCTGAAGATACAAAGATAGGTGGAGAAGCAGATAGTGTTTAGGAAACAGAGAGCCTGCAGAGAGACTTGGATAGTTTAGGGGAAAGGGCAAAGTAGCAGCAAATGAAATACAATGTTGGAAAGTGTATGGTCATGCACTTTGGTGGAAGAAATAAATGGGCAGACTATTATTTAGATGGGGAGAGAATTCAAAATGCAGAGATGCAAAGGGACTTGGGAGTCCTTGTGCAGGATTCCCCGAAGGTTAATCTCCAGGTTGAGTTGGTGGTGAAGGCAAATGCAATGTTGGCATTCATTTCTAGAGGTATAGAATATAAGAGCAGGGATGTGATGTTGAGACTCTATGGGGCATTCATGAGACCACACTTGGAATATCATGTGCAGTTTTGGGCTCCTTATTTTAGAAAGTATATACTGACATTGGAGAGGGTTCAGAGAAGATTCACGAGAATGATTCCAAGAATGAAAGGGTTACCTTATGAAGAACGTCTGGCAGCTCTTGGGCTGTATTCCCTGGAGTTCAGGGGAATCTCATAGAAACATTCTGAATGTTAAAAGGCCTGAACAGATTAGATATGGCAAAGTTATTTTCTATGGTAGGGGAGTCTAGGACAAGAGGGCATGACTTCAGGATTGAAGGACATCCATTTAGAACAGAGATGTGGAGAAATTACTTTAGTCAGAGGGTGGTAAATCTGTGGAATTTGTTGCCACACGAGAGGCTGTGGAGGCCAAGTCATTGGGTGCATTTAAGGCAGAGATAGATAGGTTCTTGATTAGCCAGGGCATCAAAGGGTATGGGGAGAAGGCAGGGGAGTGGGGATGAGTGGAAAAATTGGACCAGCCCATAATTGAATGGTGGGGCAGACTCAATGGACCGAGTGGCCTACTTCTGCTCCGATACCTTATGGTATTATGCCAGTGATAATAAACCTGATTCTGATTCTGAAATTGAGCTTGAATGCAGCTCGTTCCACACTCTCGCAACCTGCAGAGTGAAGATATTTTCCCTCTTGTTCCCCTTAAACTTTTCACCTTTCACCCATAACCCATGAACTCTAGTTGTTGTTCCACCCAACCTCAGTGGAAAAAGCCTGCTTGCATATCTATACCCCTCCATTTTGTTTCCTATTATCAATTCTCCTTTCAATCTTCTACATTCTAGGGAATACAGTCTGAATCTATTCAATCTTTTCTTATAACTCAGGTCTTCCAGACCCAGCAACATCCTAGTAAATTTTCTCTGTATGATTTCAACTTTGTTTACATCTTTCCTGTATATAGCTAACTAAAGCTACACAAAATACTCCAAATTAGGCCTCAACTTCAACATAACATCCCATCTCCTGCACCCAATACATTGATTTATGAAGGCCAATGTGTCAAAAGCTTTCTTACAATCTTATCTAACTATGACACTACTTTTGATGTATTATGGACCTGTACTCCCATATCCTTCTGTTCTACAACACTCCTCAATGCCCTACCGTTCACTGTGTAGGACCCACAATAGTTGCTCCTACCAAAGTGCAAAACTTCACACTTGTCTGCATTCATTTTCATCTGCCATTTTTCCAGCTGGTCAAGATCCCACTGCAAACTTTGATAGCCTTCCTAATTGTCCACTGCACCACCACCCTTGGTGTCAACTACAACTTTACTGATCCAGTTAACCATATTATCTATAGTTGCAAGAAAACGTTTGTGAACTCTTTGCAATTATCTGGTTTTCTGCATTACTTACTCATAAAATGTGGTCTGATCTTCATCTAAGTCATAATAATGGGCAAACACAATCTGCCTAAACTAATAACACACAAACAATTATACTCATCATTACTGAGTGCAGCATTTTAACAATCACAGTCTAGGTTCAAAAAAGTATGTGAACTTCTGGAGTAATGCCTTCTACAAAAGCTATTTGTGGTCAGGTGTTCCAATCAATGAGTTGTGACTGGAGGTGTGGGTTGTAGAGGTGCTCTGCCCTTTAAAGACACACGAAGTCAGGTTACTGACAGAGCCTGCTCTTCTCAAGAAAGATCTGTTTATGTGCACCAGGCCTCGATCCAAACAACTTTCAGAGGACCTTAGAAGAAGTAAAAATTGTAGAGGTGCATGAAGCTGGAAAAGGCTACTGACTGCTGCTACTCTCCCTAGGAGTCGGCATCTTGCAAAGATCACACCAAGAGCACAATGTGCAATGCTGAAGGAGGTGAAAAAGAACCCAAGGGTAACAGCAAAAGACCTGCAGAAATCTCTAGAACTTGCTGAAGTCTCTGTTCATGTGTCCATTATAAGAAAAGCACTGAACAAGAATGGTGCTCTTCACTGCTCTCCAAAATAAAAAATTGCTGCCATGTCTCAAGTTTGCAAAGACCACCTGGATGTTCCACAACACTTCTGGGACAATGTTCTGTGGACAAATGAGACAAAAGTTGAACTTTTTGGCAGAAATGCTGTGTTTAGAGGAAAAATGGCACTGCACACCAACATCAAAACCTCATAACAACTATGAAGCATGATGGAAGGAGCATCATAGTTTGGGGCCACTTTGCTGCCTGAGGGCCTGGACAGCTCACAATCGCTGAAGGATCAATGAATTCAAAATTGTATCAAGATAAGAGAATGTCAGGGTTGCAGTCTGTCACATGAAGCTTGATAAAAGCTGAATGATGGAACAAGATAATGATCTGAAACACAAGAGTAAATCAACAACAGAATGGTTTAAAAAGAAAATTTGAGTTTTGAAATGGCCAAGTCAGAGTCCAGACCTTAACCCAATTGAGATGCTGTGGCATGACCTGAAGACTGCTGTTCATGCAAGGAATCCCAGAAATATAGATGAAATGAAACCGTTTTGTATGGAGGAATATTCTAAAATTCCTCCAAGCCGATGTGCAGAACTGATCAACAGTCACTGGAAACATTTGGTTGAAGTCATTGCTGTACAAGGGGGTCACACCAGTTACTGAAAGCAAAGGTCCACATACTTTTTCCAACAAATATACATAATATTGGATCATTTCTCTCAATAAATAAATGAAAGCATATAAAAACACAAAATGCTGGCAGAACTCAAGCGTATAATGTTTTTGTTATGTTCTCTTTATCTAGTTTTGGGTCTTGCGTGAAGATCTGATCACATTTTAGGTGATATTCATGCAGAAATAGTGAAAATTCTAAAGGGTTCACAAGCTTTCTAGCACCACTGTATATCATTGATGTAGATGTCAAACAACAAATGACCCAGCACTGATCCCTGCAGCACTCCACTAGTCACAGGCCTCCAGCCAGACAGGCTAACATCTACTGTCACTCTGGCTTCTCCCACAAAACCAATGTCTAATCCAAATTACTACCTCATCTTGAAAGCCAAGCGACTGAACCTTCTTGACCAGCCTCCCACGAGGGATCGTGTCAAATGTCTTGTTAAAGTCCATGTAGACAACATCCACTTCACTGGTAACTTACTCGAAATACTCTAAGATTGGTTATTCATGACTTACCATGCATGAAACCATGCTGACTATCCTTAATCAGTCCATGTCTATCTAAATACTTACATATCCGGTCTTTCAGAACACCTTCCAACAACTTTCCCACACCTGCCGTCAGATTCACTGGCCTATAAATTTCCTGGTGTATGTTTAAATCCTATTTTAAACAGCGGAACAACATTGGCTATCGTCCAATCCTCTGGTGCCTCTCCTGTTGCGAGGGTTAATTTAAATATCTCTGCTAGGGCCCCAACGATTTCTGTACATACCTTCCCTAGGGTTGGAGGGAACTCCTTGTCAGACCCTGGGGATTTATCCACCCTGATTTGTCTCAGGATAGCAAACACCTCCTCCTCTGTAATCTGTATAGGGTCCATGATGTTGTGCCACTTTGCCTCACTTCTACAGGCTCTGTCACTGTCTCCTGAGAAAATACAGATGCAAAAATATATTATTTAAGATCTTCTCTATCTGTTTTGGCTCTACACATGAATTACCATTCTGGTCTTCCAGAGGACCAATTTTGACCCTTGCAATCCTTTTGTTCTTAACATATCTGTAGAACCCCTTAGGATTCTCCTTCACCCTGTCCACTAGAGTGGCTTCATCCCTTCTTTTAGCCCGCTGATTTCTTTCTTAAGTGTCCTCTTGCATTTCTTATACTTCATAAGCACCTCATTTGTTCCTGCTTGTCTATACCTGTCGTGCACCTCCTCTTTTCTCTTAATCAGCACCTCAATATCTTTTGAAAACCAAGGTTCCCTAAACTTGTTATCTTTACCTTTTATTCTGACAGGCACATACAAGCTTTGTATTCTCAAAATACGCTTTTAAAGGCCTCTCACTTACCAAGTACACCCTTGCCAGAAAACAGCCTGCCCCACTTCACACTTGCCTGATCATTTCTGATACCAGCAAAATTGGCCTTTCTCCAATTTAGAATCTCAACCGTGGACCAGACCTGTCTTTATGCATATTTACTTTGAAACTAATGGCATCATGGTGTATTGTTGCAAAGTGTTCTCCTTCACAAACTTCTGTCACCTGCCCTGTCTCATTCCCTAATAGCAGATCCAGTATCACATGCTCTCTCATTGGGATTTCTATGTACTAATGAAGGAAACTTTTCTGAACACATTTGACAAACTCTATCCCATCTAGTCCGTTTATAGTATGGGATTCCAAATCAATATGTAGAAAGTTAAAAATCACCTACTGCGACAACCTTATGATTCTTACAACAGTCTGCAATCTCTCTACAAATACAGTATGCTCCTCTAAATCTGTAAAACTGTTGGGTGGTCTGTAATCTCGCCACATTAATGTGGTCATACCTTGCTTATTTCTCAGTTCCACCCATAGTGTGTCATTAGATGAGTTCTCCAGTTTGTCCTGACTGAGCACTGCTGCAACATTTTTCCTGACAAGTAACGCCACCCCTCCTCCTTTAATCCCTCCTGCTCTGTCATGTCTAAAACAATGAAACTCCAGAATATTGAGCTGCCAGTTCTGCACCTCCTGCAACCCCCATCTCAATAATGGCTACAATATCATAATTCCAGGAGCTGATCCATGTCCTGAGCTTATCCGTCTTTCCTACAATACTTCTTGCATTGAAATATACACAGCCCTGGATACTAGTCACACCATGCTCAATCTTTTGATTCCTGACTTTGCCTGAGGTCTAACCAACATCTGTCTCCATAACTTCTCCACTAACTGTTCTGGCACTCTGGTTCCCATCCTCCTGCAGCTCCAGTTTAAACCCCTCCGTGCAGCATTAACAAACCTTCCTGCTTGGATATTAGTCCCCCTCCAGTTCGAGTGCAAACCGTCTCTTCTGTACAGGTCCCACCTCCCAATTATCCAAAAATCTTACTACACCAACTTCTTAGCCACATATCAAACTGTATAATCTTCCTCATTCTGGCCTCACTAGCATGTGGCATGGGCAGCAATCCTATGATCACAACCCTAGAAGTCCTGCCCTTTAACTTAGCACCTAACTCCTTGAACTCACTTTGCAAAACCTCATCACTTATCCTACCCATGTCATTTGTATCCTAACCACTATGACTTTCCTCTGCTAGATCCCCCCTTCCCTCAACAGTATCCAAAGTGATGTACCTTTTGTAGAGCAGAATAGCCACAGGAGCACTCTGCACTGGCTCCTTAACTCCTTTCCCTTTCCTGACTGTCACCCAGTTTCCTGTGTCCTGCACCTTGGGTGTAACTACCTGCCTATCACACTATCAGCCTCACAAATGATCCAGAGTTCATCCAGTTCCTTAATACAGATTGTTAGAAGCTGTAGCTGTCAGGGACACTGGAGGTCTCTTTGCCTTCCCGCATCCTGCATTCAACTATCCTGTCTGGCATCTCTGCAGTTCTAACTGATCAAATGTAAAGAAGAAGGGTCAGGGGGGCAGGGGAACTCCACCTACTGCTTTTCTTTTTTGCCTTCTCTAACTGAAGACTGTCCTCACCGAAGCCTCAAAGAGCTAAAGCCTCAAAATCACTCTAACTCTATCCACTCCTACGACAGTTGCTCCACTTGCCCCTGACTTCCTTCAATTTGATCTTGCTAATCATTCACAAATGCTGATTGGTCACTGGTCAAAGCTCCAATAAACTGCCGTGAGTTGCTGCCTTTTCTACTTGGTCAGCGAACCAGAGTGAAATTCCTTCCTTTCAAATTTCTGATCTCCTGAATGGTCGCTGGTCAAAGTATCTTGAGATAGGTGGGAATGGCTCCTGTATCTCCTCCCTGATAGTAAAAATGGGAAGAGGGCATGCCCTGGGATGTGGGATGATGGATGTGCTGCCTTTTTGAGGTATCGCTTTTTGAAGATGTCCTTGATGGTGGGGAGGTTAGTGCCCATGATGGAGGAGCTATATGGTGTGGGATTTGAAAGAAAGACACAGAACTGGAATGTGTAGTGACATTTGTGGACACTTACCCCCATTACATCATTAGGTTCTGTTTGTTGCTAATGCAAATTACACATTTCACTCTATGCTTCAATTTACACGTAATAAATAATTCTGAGTCTGATCTGAATGTAGGTGGCTGGCCTATCTCCTGAGATAGAGACACAGTGATCCAGAAAATGAAGGGTAAAGTCAGAGAATGTGAAAGCAAATGCAAATTTCAGCAACACATTCCACTGCATGTTTCAATGTACATGTGATAAATAAATGAATCTGAAACTGAATCATTATTATAAGAGCAGAGTTGAACTGAGTCAGAACATTGAACAGTACAGGACGGGAACAGGCTTTCTGACCCACAATGTTGTGCCAAAACAATTAAATTAGTAAGCAAATGATTAGCTAAACCAATCCCTTCTGCCTACACAATGTCCATATCCTTCCATTTTCCTCACATTCATGTGTCTATCTAAACACCTCTTAAAAGTCCCTAATGTATCTGTCTCTACTACCACCATAGAAAGTGCATTCTAGTGTAAAAAACTTGCACCCCTAAAATTGCCCCCTCTCACTTTAAATGCATGCCTTCGGGTATTAGACATTGCAACCCTGGGAAAAAGATATTGTCTGTCTACTCTATCTATGTCTCTCATAACCTCTCTCTGATCTCCCCTCAACCACCACTGCTCCAGAAAAATCAACTTAATTTGTCCAACCTCATTACAGCACATGCACTCTAATCCAGGTTCCATCCTAGTAAACCTCTATTACAGCCCCTCCAATGCCTTGACATCCTCCCTGCAATGGGGCAACCAGAACCATATGCAATACTCCAAATGTGGTCTAACTACTTTGTTATAAAACTGCAACATAACTTCCTGTCTTTTGAACTCAATGCCTCGACTAATAAATGCAAGCATACCATATGCTTTCTTAACCACCCTATCAACCTGTGTAGACGCTTTCAGGGAGCTATGAACTTTGACTGCAAGATCCCTCTGCTCATCAATACTGTTAAGGATCTTGCCCTTAACTGTATACTGTTACTTTGCATTTGACCTACCAAGGTGAAACACCACATTTAGCTGGGCTAAACTCCATCTGCCATTTCTCCACCTATATCTGCAACTGATGTGTTGTGTTACTTGCCAGTCTTCCATGCTATCCACAACACCTCCAATCTTCATATCATCTTCGAACTCACTAACCCATCTGGTTATATTTTCATCCAGGTGATGGATCACCAACCACTGAACACCACAGACCTCCAGTTAGAATAAGTCCCTTCAACCACTACTGTCTTCTAAGGGCAAGCCAGTTCTGAATCTAAATGGCCAATTCACCATGGATCCCATGCATCTTAATCTTCTGCATGAGCCTCCCATGAGGGACCTTGTCAAACACCTTACTAAAATCCATGCAGACAACATCCACAGCTCTCCCTTCATCAATCACCCTTGTCATCTCATCAAAAATCTCAAACTAGTTAGACTTACTCTGCACACAGCTATGCTGGCACTCTTTAGTTTCCCAAATGTTCCTAAATCTTATCCCTAAGAATTCCCTCCAGTAAATTACTTACCACTGAGATGAGACTCACCAGTCTATAGATTCCAGGATTATCCCTGGTTCCCTTCTTGAATAATAGAACAGTTGGAATGAAATTTATTGACTCTGTACTGGTAGTAAACATCAGGATAAATTAAAAAAAAAGATATTAGGAATGTTCAGTAGGGAAACAGAAATTTCATTTATGTATAGCACCTTTCACTTGGTAAAACATCTCAGACTTCATTATCAAGCAAATTAGGACCATGAAGATGCCTTGAAAGTTGTTATCAAAGTAAATGTAAAAAATTACAAAATGCAGGTGTGCCAAATTGGAAGTCAAAACAGAAGGCGCTGTATGTGCAGCATCCATTATTAAGGACCCTCACCATCCAGGACATGCCCTCATATCATTATGATCATTAGGAAGGAGGTACAATAGGTTGAAGACACACACTCAATGTTTTGGGAGCAGCTGCTTCCCCCCTGCCATCAGATTTCAAGCATCAACTTTATTCACCTTCAACTTTATTCATTTTTTATATTAGGAATTACAAAAAAATAAAGAATTATATTAAAACTAAAGTTAGAGACTAAAGTACTGATATGGAATAAAATGTGCATACATATATACCAGCATGTATTTACAATGTAAACAATATAAAGTGGTTTAAAATGCTCAACCATGAGCACCATGAACCTTTTGTTCTCTTTTTGCATTACTTATTTGCATATTTCTTATTGTTACTTCGTAATTTTTTGCATTGCACTGTTGCTGCAAAACAACAAATTTCACGACACATTCTGGTGTTAATAAACCTGATTCTTTTTCTTTTCATTTCACCTCCCAAGTCTTTACTTTCGTCGGCCCTCGACTCTGGGATTCTCTGTCTTAATCTCTATGTCCCTCTCCCCAAAACCCAGGTCTAGTCAAGCACCGAATTCCCCCTCCCTTCGGTTCAGATTTTCTCTGACAGCGACCAAATGAAGTACGGTCAGATCTTTCATGAAATCACCCAGACACACAGGTTGCCGCTGAAATTTGCAAGTGTTATGATGTCATGAATTCACCTTGGTAACAAATCCCCAACCAACACAAATGGGATTATGGGCTCGCCAATTGGAATGTGCGCCCCCCCCCCACCGCCACTTTTGCCATCCGGTAGAGGACCTGGGGCAATTCAGTTTCACTTTGATCACCAATGTGTGAGGCGTTGGTATGCTAACACCACAGCGCCTAGATTTAGGAGGTAGCAAGGAAAACAAGCCCTAAGCAGCTAAAGACGGAGTTGGTCAGAGACAAGAGACATAAAACGCTGGAAATCTAAAACGGGAAAAAATAATTGGTTGGGATAACATCTTGGGACGAATAACACTTGAAAGAAGTGGTGGAAACCTAAAATATTAAGCATTAATCTTAAACACGAGGGATTTTGCAGATGCTGGAAATCCAGAGTGGCACACACAAAATGTTGGGGGAACAGCATCGATGGAGAGGAATAGAGGCTGAGACCGTTCATCAGGACTGGAAAGAAAGGGGGAAGAAGCCAGAATAAGCATTCATTTTACTTGTTGCATTTTGCCACTTTATTGACCACCTTCTCCTCCGCCATCTGATTTCTGAGCGGACAATGAATCCAAGAACACGACTTACTGCCTCATTATTTTTCCTCTTTTTATGCACTACTTGTTTATTTTATGTTATTGTAATTGTTCGCTTTTTATTGTGTTATAAAGTACTGCTGCCGCAAAACAAATTTCACGACACGTGCCATTGATACAGTTGACTGATTCTGAACATAAACATATACTTACACATCGACCCTACTATTCTGTTATAACGCCGTTTTAGTGATACTCTTTAAACACGCTCGTTCTATTTTTATGTAATTGAGTTCCCACACTCCTGTGATTTACTGTTTTAGCGAACACTTGTCAGCGGGATTAACTGCGAAAACAAATGGCGGGGACAGCCTCTTATCTACTGAAAGAAGGTCTTAATGAGAGGAATGCGTGTTCCAGGAGGGGACTGTGAGGAGACGTTCATTAATGCAAATCAGCTGAACGGAGGCTCAAACGCCCCAAGCTACTCAATGACAGGCAGACCTGAATTGTATTAAAGGAGGATCTCCTTCAGTATATAACTGGGGCTTCGGAGAAACCGAGAGGCGTGATCGTGAGCTCGATAAATTATATCTATGCCTGTAAAATGGACCCGGGGATGTGTTTCCGTTGAATGCGTGCAGAGACGATAGATGCATGGGAAGATCGCATGTTGAGCGTCTCACCACAGAGCACGCCTGTTTTTTCTCAGCACACAAGAGATCCTGCTATAAAAATCCAGAACAACATACAAAATGCTGGGGGAACTCAGCGGGTCCGACAGCATCAATGGAAATGAATAAACAGTTAACGTTTTGGACCAAGACCCTTCCTTACATTTTTTTCCTCAGGGCCATTACCGCCTATAGGTGGAGAATGGGAAATACCGCGTCACTTTGGAATGTTGGAAACACACAGCAAATCGAACAGCGTCTAGGGAGAGAGGGAGGGGGAAAAAAGCGGGTTCGGGACGCGCTGAGTTCCTCCAGAAGATTGTTTGTTGCTCCAGATTTCAATGGAGTTACAGAACACTTCGGCCCAACTAGTCCATGCTGAAACCAGTCCCCACCCCGCTCATCTCAATTTCTTGTGTTCGACTCACATCCTGTCAAACTGCTTCTTAAATAAACACGCAGCACACACGCAATGCTGGAGGAACTCAGCAGGCCAGGCAGCATCTATGGAAAAAGAGTGCAGTCAACGTTTCGGGTCGAGACACTTCTCCAGTCCTGCTGAAGGGTCTCGGCCCAAAACGTCGATTGTTTTATCCGCATCTGCGGATTTTCTCGTTTGTTTTTGCTTCTTAAATGATGGTATTTTACCTGCCTCAACCATTTCTTCCGGTTTCTCACTCTGTATATACTCCGCTCTCTGCGTGAAGTTGCTGCTCGTGTCCCTGGGGAAAAGGCTGTTACCATCCACTATTTCAATACCTCTCATAATTTTATACATTTCTCCAAGATCGCCCCTCATTCTTCGATGTTCTAAGGAACAAAGACCTAGCACGGCCAATCTCCCGTTGTAACTCGGGTCGTCAGTCTGGATCTGCAGACCATCGCCCCGTTGAGCTCCACCCGCAGACTGTTCGTTGCTTCAAACTCCAGCATCCGCTGCCTCTTGTGTCTCCAAGGAGAAGCGGGGTTAATCTCGTCAATGGCCGTTGATCAGTTGGTCATGACGATTTAGTTCTCTGCACCAACCCCCGAGATGACCTGAAATTCAGGTCGGCTCAGCCATTAACCTATTACATTCTAATAAACGCGGTCCATCCTATTTTTAATAGGATACTATTATAGAAGTGGAGACAAGTTACAGAGAGTTCCATTCGAACCACGTGTCCGTACTATTCGGCCAACTCCATTGAGTTGCTTGTCTTCAATGTCACAGTTTGAAGCGCACAGCCAAATGGGACCATTTTCATTATCTCTGATGCCAGCGGCAAATTGCCTATTTTAGTCTCGTTTAAACGCACCATGTGCGTAACGCTATTACAGCGCCAGCGACCCGGTTCAATTCCCACCGCTGTCCATTTTCCCAGTGACCGCACGTGTTTCCTCCTACATTCCAATAAAGTACTGGTTGGTAGGTTAATTGACGACGTGCGTGTAATTGTGCAGCGCGGGCTCGTTGGGCCAGAAAAGCCTGCTGTCGTCTGTATCTCTAAACTAAACCAAAGTTAATGGGGCAGATCCTCCACGTGGATGGTAGCTTCATGATCAGACTGACGGGATACCCAAAATGAGACAATGCCATACATCCATTCAATAGACCCCCCCCCCTTTACTGGGTCCTAGATCGATGTTATATGTGCTGATATAGGTAGCGATACTGCAAATCTCAGAGCTCCAACTACGCTCGGGATGATTAAAAAGGTTATCCTCATCTCCCCTCGAAACATTCACCCAATCGTTTTGGTTCTTTCTCTCCTGCTTTTTGGGTACTCATCTGAGAAAAATAACTCCTAACCATGGCTGATGAAAGGTATCGCCCCGAAAGGTCGACTGTTCATTGCCCTCCATAGAGGCTACCAGACCCTCTGAGTTCCACCGACATTTGCAGTTTTGAACATAATAGCACAATATAGGGCCTTTAGCCACGATGTTGTGCCGACTTTGTAAAACTTACTCTAAAATCAAACTAACCCTTTCCTCGTGCATAGTCTTCTATTTTCCTATCATCCATGTGGCTGTCTAGAATGCCTTAAATACCTTAATGCATGTACCTCTGCCATTACCCCTAGCAGAAGGTTCTCTAACTTTCCGTATACTTCTATTCCCCCTATACTTTCAGCCATTCACCGTAAAATTGTATAATTCCCCTGGTATTAGCCATTTCCACCCGGGGGAAAGGTATCCGGCTGTCCATTCTATTTATGCTTCTATCAAGACTCCTCTTCACTCCAGAGAGAGAAGCCCTACCTTAACTCTACCTTTCTTCATAGGTTTGTTACTCCTAACCGTGTCCTTCGTGTCTGCATGCATCTCAATGATCTCTGTTCTAAAAGAAAAGTCTACTTTGTCCAGTCTTTTACTCCAGTCCACTTTCCCAGTCATGTCTACACTCTACTCGTTTCCGAGACATCGGCGACTGAATGTTTCATCAATAATAATAGTTCCACCAAGCTCACAAGATAAACAATTATTCACATCATCCGTACCTCCCTCGCGAAGGGCCCGTGAGGTCAGCAGCACATTTAATCATCCTTTTTGCGCAGAACGGGAGGTAAATGAGCAGGACTCCTTAAATGTCATTGCGGCGTTGAAGCAGTTAACTTAAAGGGACAAGCCACTTTCTCTTTTATCCAGCCTCAGTTAAAATGAGTTCTGTGAAGCGCAGACAAAACGTGCCCATTTTATGGTACATTTTCTCTTTAAATGGTTTCCTTTATTTTGACACTTCTATCCTTTCATAATGCGACAAGAACGGATTTATTTCGGCCCAAAGTTTATTAAGTCGCTTAATCAGTATCGTTTGTTGCGGAATTCTCAGAAGTCACGGTTTTCTTTTTACCATAAAATAATTATAGGATGCATTTTGGTGAAAGAATTGAGAATTACCCAGGGGAATGTTAGCCCAGACTGGAGTCGATAATAATACATTTAAAATAGAACTCCCCCACAGAAACATTAAAATAACAGTCTATTCTACTTGACGCCGTCAATCTGCGCCAGTCTGAAAACACTCCTACATCTTATTGAGGGGATTTGGTCCGAAAGTCATTTCACCCCGAAAGTGCAGCGATTGGTTAAATTGTCTGGGATTTCTAATAAATTAAACAGTCAATGGCCAGTTTATTAGGTACAACTGCACACATCATTAATGCAAATATCTAATCAGGCATGGATAGGGAATCAAAATCTAATCAGCCAATCAAAGCTCAGAATGGCGAAGAAATGTAGTCTAAGCGACTTTGATCGTGGAATGATTGTTGGCGTCAGACAGGGTGGTTTGAGTATCCCAGAAATTACTGATCTCTTGAAATTTTCACGCACAACAGTCTCTAGAGTTTACAGAGAATGCTGCGAAAAAGAACAACAACAACAAAAAAGAATCCAGTGGGTGGCAGTTCTGTGGACGAAAACGCCTTGTTAATGAGAGAGGGCTGGCTAGAAGATCTATTTTACTGAATTGGAAAGAAATTAACCCTCCAACTGTATTTCAGTGGTTTTCTCAAACTATTTCTTGTTTGAGTTTAGAAAAAATTAGAAGTGTGGTTTTTGATTCTTCAGTTAAATTTGAGGAAACTTGGAGTCCATTTATTCAACATTTTCATATGAGTTAAATGGTCTGATCCTAAACCTTACTGTTATTATCCTTAATTATTTGGATGGAGGTTCGGAGTTTTCGGCACTACTGTATGTATTTAACATTATGCAATTGCCCATGTTGGTTAGTTTTTTTTAAAAGTTTTCTTTTAGTTTTTTGGGGTTTTGTTTTCTCTTTTTCGATTCTTTTACATTAATACTATGAGTTTGGGAGGCTTTATATATTGATTATTACATATCTGATTGTCTATTTAAACTATTAATTATGAACTCTCAAACGTTTTGTATTCATATTTCACTTATGTTTTTCTTAAAATTAATAAAAAGATTTAAAAAGAAAAGAAAGAGAGAGGGCAGAGGAGAATGGCCAGACTGGTTCAAACTAACAGGAAGGTGACAGTAACTCAAATAGCCACGCATTACAACAGCGGTTAGCAGAAGAGCATCTCGGAATGCAGAACATGGCGAACCTTGAACCGGTTGAGCTACAGCAGCAGAAGACCACGATTTTGTACAGGAGGTATCTAATGAAGTGACCACTACGTATTCAAACATGTGTAGGCGGTTTCGATTTAAACCCGCGCTGTTTATTGAGCCAGCCGGCGAGTTAGATGGATTCTTTGCATCCAAGTAAAGGAGGGGCTACCAAGCAGGAAGCTGGAGCCCAGGCCAACGATCAGATGCGTCAGGATCAGGATTATTATCACTGACCGGTATTGGTCACACCAGGCGGATTTCCTTTCCTTAAGGAGTCAGAAACAGATTGGGGTTTATTATCACTGACATACTGTTGTGGAAGTTGTTGTTTTGAGGCAGAAGTACGGTGCAATACATACAATATATTATAAATGATGATGATGATAATAAATGTGTTTTAAATTAAATAACTGATGCAAAGAGAGAGAATAAAATATTGAGGTAGTGTTCATGGGTTCAATTTCCGTGCATAAATGTGACAGCGAAGGGGAAGAAGCTGTTCCTAAAATCTTGGGTGTATGTCTTCGGGCTCTCCTCATCCCTGATGATAGCAAAGAGAAGATGGCGAGGATCCTTAGTGATTGATGCCGCATCTTTTGGAGGCATCGCATCTGGGTTTGTATTCGCTGGAGTTTACAAAATCGAGGGGTGATATAATTGAAACCTATCGAATATTGAAAGGCCAAGAAATTGGACGTAGAGAGGTTGTTTCCTACAGTGGGGGAGTTTAGGATCAGAGCCCCAGAATAGAAACGCATCCCTTTAGAACAGAGATGAGGAAGATTTTTTTTTAAATCCAGAGGGTGGTGCATCTGTGGAATTCATTGCCACTGACCGCTATAAAGGCCAAGTCATTCGGTATACTTAAAGTGGAGGGTGATAGGGTGTTTATTAGTAAAGGAAAAAGACAGGAGAGTGGGGTTAAGAGGGATGAGCCATGATGTAATGGCAGAGCTGGCTCGATGGGCGGAATGGCCTAACATTCTTCCTATGTCTTACAGACTTATGGTCTTAATAAGCGGGGAAAAAACCCGGAAAAACTCAGCGGTTCAGTTTGAGTTTCAAGTCAAGGTGCTACATTGCTGCGGAGGTAGAGAGAACAAACTCCTCGAAGAACTGAGGAAGTCAAACAGCATCTGGGGAGGCGGAAGTCAAGACGATGCATCAGGATTGGCTCTTCCCGCAATACACGGTTGGTGACGGACAATGAGTCAATGTCTCACCGGTATATTTAATATTTATTAGAGTGGTATGTAAAGTACAAACTCGAGAGGTCTAAATTGAGGATGTGCTTTCCACGAGTCAGCGATTTCAGTGAATATAAAACTGGAAATACTTTCCTGCAAGAGTTGAGATTGACTTAACCTTCAGAGTATTGTTACACCCGACACTGTGATGTTTGTTGCCAGGCAGTGACCTCCCACAACATACGTGACTTTATAAAGGCAAGATAAGCAAAATGTGAACACAACATCCTACAGGGAACTAATATAAACAGTGCACGTTTACTCCGTACTGCTGAAACTCAGAGAGAGTGGATTAAGGACAGGAGCTTCCCCATCAATCACTGGATTTATTAATCAACCTAATTGTATCGTTTTTCTATCTGGGCTGCATAGTGTAACAGTAGATTCTAAAGACGACTTATCTTTGGTGTTGGAGATATTAAAATGCTATATTATAATAATAATTGAAAGCACATTATCTTGAAGGCTCTATTATACTGGTCCTTCAAGTTTTGGGATTAAAGACTTCCCAAATACATGGTATAGAGCAATGTAGAAATTGTTTTGGGTCGATAAATCTGTTTCTTTTAAAATCTTATACAATTGCATTTTTAACAAGAGTATAGGAAATTTGGAAAATGGAATTAGGAAACTCGGTTGTTGATATCAATACCAACAAATAAATACGGATTAAGCCCCTGATAAAAACAGGAGTGTTTTGTGATTTTGTTTACTTAATTTAAAATTATGGATTTATCTACATGTTGCAGCTCCCCTTTAATAGGGAATTTTAGACAAAATTAAATGATAAATAATGCAATTGATAGCCCACTCTGTGACTGTTTTATTTAGCTTGGTAAATCTCTTTTTAAGGGTCTTTGAGATAATTTAATTTGGAGAAGGCAAATAAAACATAGAATCAGAAGGAGGTATCCCATTGCGTTTAGCAAAATTTTTCATAATTACCCATTAATACAAGTTTGTAGTATTTACATAAATTTGTTACTTATTAAAATCTTACGTTAAGGAACATCTTCAGAAAGAAGGAAAAATTGAGATGTTTTTGGAGGGAGTTTCAGAATGTGGGGTTTGGCATCAATGGTTCAAAGTTCAAAGTAAACTTGTTATCAAAGGTAGAGCATATATCACCATATATTATCCTGAAGTTCATTTTCTTGCAGTCATTCACGAAATAACAAAGAAATACAAAAGAATCAATGAAAAGCTACACACAAAGACTGACAAACAACAAATGTGCAAAAGAAGACAAACTCAGCAAATGCAAAAAAAAATAATACTGAGAACATGAGTTGTAGAATCCTTGAAAGTGAGTCCATAGGTTGTGTTCAGTGGTCTGTTCAGTACTGAGGTGAGTGAAGTTATCCACACTAGTTCAGGAACCTGATAGGAACAGCATTACATTTAGTTTTTTTTACAGTTACCCATGAATGAGGGTTTGTAGTATTTACATAAACTTGTTACTTTTTAAAATCACTTTTTTTTAAGGACCACCTTCAGAAGGAAAGAACGGTGGAGATGTTTTAGAGAGCATTTCAGAATGTGGGGGTTTGGCATCAAGCCAGTAAGCTCATGGGAAATTCTGAAATGCAATAAAGCAGATCTCTGGGGTGGAGGAAATTATGGAGTGAGTCCACAGAGGGCTTGTAAATAAAGGTGAAAAGTTGAAATGTGTCATTGTTAGCTGGGATCTACTCTAAGCCAGCAAACATTCTTTAGCAGAGGTAGCAGATACAAAATGCTGGAGGAACTCAGCAGTTCAGGCAACATCTATGAAGCAGGTGATGTTTCAATTCGACATCTTTAATTAAGACTGGAAAGGAAAGGGGAAGAACCAGAAGGGGAAGGTGGGGGGAGGAGAAAAAGTACAACTAGAAGATGATAGACAAAGCCAGATGAGGAGGAAAGTTGGTGGGTGAGGGAGGGGGGAGGATGAAATGAAGCTGGTAGGTGATAGGTGGAAAGAAGAAGGAATCTGAGAGGAGAGGAGAAGAGAGAGAAGGAGGAGGTGCACCAGAGCAAGTGAGGAGAAGACAAGAGTTAAGAATTAAGATTGGGGAATGGAAGAAGGGGGAAGGGGAAAATTACTAAAAAATCAATGTTCAATCCATCAGGTTGGAGGCTACCCAGATGGAATATGAGGTGTTGATGCTCTAGGGGTAGGTTAGTGTAAACCACGGATAGCAACATGTTAGAGTATCTCAGAGTTTGGTTGTGTGGAGATTGCCAAGTCATAACAAATGTATGGAAAATTGTTACAAGAGCAAATGGATTGTCTCAGGTGTGATTAGGTAATGAAAAGGTAGAAGTGGGCTATCTCAGGGATGAAATGAGTACCAGGTTGGATGGTCATCATGGGGCCAAATATGATACTGAATTTTCAAACAGTTTGGATCAGTTTCAGAGTTCCCAGGTTGCCAGATGGACTCGGTACCTGGTTTAAGAAAAAATGGCAGAGACCTAACTCAATCCTCCCCTTTTCACGGTCTTATTGATCCATTATTCAATGGTAGATAAGCTTAGAGCCAGGAAAGGCAATGATGAGATAAAGCTTGGTTTACAACCATTTACATGGGTATTGATAGTCATCTTCAGTATAATATCTAGGTTGGAGAGGGCCAAGGGTGAACTGGAAAAAAGAAAAGAACAATTTGCTAAACGTGAGATTCCGCAGATGCTGAATACACACAAAATTCTGGAAGATCTCAGGCAGCATTTATGGAAACAAATAAAGAGTCGACATTTTAGGCCAAGACCCTTCATCAGGACTGGAAAGAAGTGGGGTGGGGGGGGGGGAAGAGTACAAGCTAGAAGCTAGAACAATTTGCTGGTAGTTGTTTCACTATCACTGCTAGATAAGAATGGGACCAGATTAGTGCAGTGCCATCCTGCTGGACAATTTTGGAGAGGTGTTGGTATTGTTGTCATTCATGCTGAAAACATGCCAAGAGAGAAAAGTATTCCTTTGTTAAAGTCATGTTAGTTCACACCTAACTACTGGTCACCTACCTACAGGAAAGATATCAAAAAGGTTGAAAGAGTACAGAGAAAATTTACAAGGATGTTGCCAGGACTTGAGGACCTACGTAATAGGGAAAGGTTGAATCGGCTGGGATTTTATTCCTGGAGAATGAGGGGAGATTTGCCAAGTGCAGGAGAATGAGGGGAGATTTGATAGATGTATTCAAAGCTATGAGGGGTTAGAGGGAGGATAAATGCAAGCAGGTATTTTTCACTAAGGTTGGGTGAGACTAATACTAGAGGACATGGGTGAAAGGGGAAATATTTGAGTGTAACACAAAGGGAAAATTCTTCATTCAGAGGGTGGTGAGAATGTGAAATGAGCTGCCAGCATAAGTGGTGGATGCAGGTTTGATTTCAACCTTTAAGCAAAATTTGATTAAGTACATTAATGGGAGGGGTATGGAAGGCTGTGGTCCTGGTGCACATCGATGGGACTAAGCAGAATAATAATCCAGTATGGACTAGATACTGGGGCTTTTAAAGAAGCCAGGAAAAGAGAACTGATTAAAGAGATAGAGTATGGAGTTCCTGGACAGATGGGCACTGAGTAGAGAGGTGACCACATGTTCAAAGTTCAAAGTAAATTTATTATCAAAGTACATATATGTCACCATATATAATCCTGAGATTCATTTCCTTGTGGGGATTCACCACAATACAAGGAAACACAATAGAATCAATGAAAGACCATACATAACAAGATGAACAAACAGCCAATTTGCAATCTTCAAGGGATACAGATAGTGTTCAAGGATGAAAATGTTAAGCCTTGCCTTTGAGGAGAGGGATGGCAGAATAGTTGGAAGTGGGAGCAAGGAGCATCATCAACTACATATGAGACAGGAAGAGATTTTAGACCGGAAGACCACAAAACATAGGAGAATAATTAGGCTATTTGGCCCATTGAGACTGCTCTGTCATATCATCATGGCTGATCCATTTTCCTCTCAACCTCATTCTCCTGCCTTCCCCCCCATAACCTTTCACACCCCAACTAATCAAGAACCTGACAACCTTCGCCTTAAATACACCAAATGACCTGGCCTCCACAGCCACCTCTGGCAACAAATTCCACAGATTCACCACTCCCTGGCTAAAGAAATTCCTCCTCATCTCCATTTTAAGTGGATGTCCCTCTTTTCTGAGGCTGTGCCCTCTGGTCCTAGACTCCTTCACCATAGGAAACATCCTCTCCACAACTACTCTATCTAGGCATTTCAATATTTGATAGCTTTCAATAAAATCCCTCATCATTTTTCTAAATTCCATTAAGTAAAGGCCCAGAGCAATTAATCGCTCCTCATACAATAGGCCTTTCATTCCTGGAATCATTCTCATGAACCTTCTGTGAACCCCCTCCATGTCAGCACATCCTTTCTTAGATAAGGGACCGCAAACTGCTCACAATACTCTATAGAGGCCTCATCAGTGCCTTAGAAAGCCTCAGCATTACATCCTTGCTTTTATATTCTAGACCTCTTGAAATGAATGTTAACCATGCATTTGCCTTCCTCACCACCAACTCAACCTGCAAATTAACCTTTAAGGAATCCTGAAAGTGGACTTCCAAATCCCCTTGTACCTCGGATTTTTGAATTTTCCTCCCATTTAGAAAATAATCTATGCTTTTACTCCTTCTACCAAAGTGTATGACCATACACTTCTAGACACTGTTTTCCATTTGCCACTTATTTCTGCTAATCTGACCATGTCCTTCTGCAGCCTCTCTGCTTCCTCAATACTACCTGCACCTCCACCTATCTTCTTATTGTCCACAAATTTGGCCACAAAGCCAACATAAAAAGAAGTGGTCCCAATACTGACCCCCTACAGAACACATCTAGTTACTGGCAGTCAATCAGAAAAGATTCCCTTTGTGATGCACCATCAATAACTCTCGGAGACGTGAGGCGAGATATAGGCTTTTATTAGCTGGAAGAGAGCACAATCAGCAGCAAGAGACCATCACACAACATCCTGGAGACTGAGGGAGGAGCAGTGCCTCCAATTGCCTTTATACAGGGATCTGTGGGAGGAGCCACAGGAGCAGTCAGCAGGGGGGGAGGGGGCGTGTCCAGACAGGTATATGTAGTTCACCACACTTTGTTCCCACTCTTTGCCTCCTGCTAATCAGGCAATGCTCTGTCATGCTAGTATCATTCCTGTAATACCATGGGCTCTTATCAAGTTGAGCAGCCTCATATGTGGCACCTTGTCAAAGGCCTTCTGAAAATCCAATGTAACCCTTTCACCAGGATCTATACAAACTTGGCTCATTAGCTAACTCTGATTACAGCCACATAACTCAGTGTTTAGAAGGCCGCCATTCATAAACAATACAAGTCCTGGGTCAGTATGATTTGGGGGTTCAACCAAACAGGAAAGTTGGAATGTTCTGATTAAAGGAACCTCGATTCAGGTGAATTCTGTGTAAATACTGCCCATACACAATTATCTGTCGCCAAGAGATGAAAGCTCGTATACCAGCATAAAACTATAAAGAAAGTATATTTACAAATTTTTAACTTCATGAAACAGTTAACAGAAAAGGGCCAGTTACAGTTAAACCAGTCAATGTGCACATAAACATTAAAGATCATTTCTGGAGAAGTCGGAGGTATTGCTTTACTCAAATGCTGAACCCACATCCTGCATGAAGAACACAGTTCGAAGTTCCCTTGAAGACCATCTCGAACAAATTGACTTCCTTAGGAGTATTGGCATTTCTGCCATTTGGCTGCACAAAGCACTCCTTACAACACAGTGTTTCCTTCAGACGGCATTCTACGACATCTTCCCTTGTGCCTTGCTCAGCCATTCCCACCAAAAGATCCCAAACCAGACCACTGTCTTTCAGAAATCTCTTACAACCCAACTCTCCAGAACATTCTCTTGCATTCCACAATCCTGATTGGGTGACATGACATTGCTAAGTTGGACAATATAGCTCCTCATCATTAGCTGAAATCAAAACACTCTTACCAGTAGGACACAGTGCTTTTACAGAAATCTGCTAAAATAAACTACCTCACAGCATAGCAGTAGAAATATTAACCAGGGCATTACATCAAGCACACAACATCCTCAGGTCTTCCTTTGTCTATTCTGCTCGTTATTTCTAACAGATTTGTCAAGCAAGATTTTTCTTTATGAAAACCATGCTGACTGGCCTAATGTGCATGTGCCTCCAAGTACCCCCAAAACCAATCCTTAACTATGGACTCCAACATCTTCCCAACCACTGAGGTCAGGCTAACTGCCCTATAACTTCCTTTAGAACGTAGAACATAAAATAGTACAGCACTTTACAGGCCCTTCAGCCCACAATGTTGTGCCACCCTCAAACCCTGCCTCCCATATAACCCCCCACCTTAAATTCCTCCATATACCTGTCTAGTAGTCTCTCAAACTTCACTAGAGTATCTGCCTCCACCACTGACTCAGGCAGTGCATTCCACGCACCAACCACTCTCTGAGTGAAAAACCTTCCTCTAATATCCCCCTTGAACTTCCCTCCCCTTACCTTAAAGCCATGTCCTCTTGTACTGAGCAGTGGTGCCCTGGGGATGAGGCACTGGCTGTCCACTCTGTCTATTCCTCAATATCTTGTACACCTCTATCATGTCTCCTCTCATCCTCCTTCTCTCCAAAGAGTAAAGCCCTAGCTCCCTTAATCTCTGATCATAATCCATACTCTCTAAACCAGGCAGCATCCTGGTAAATCTCCTCTGTACCCTTTCCAATGCTTCCATATCCTTCCTATAGTGAGGCAACCAGAACTGGACACAGTACTCCAAGTGTGGCCTAACTAGAGTTTTATAGAGCTGCATCATTACATCGCATCTCTTAAACTCTATCCCTCAATTTATGAAAGCTAACACCCCATAAGCTTTCTTAACTACCCTATCTACCTGTGAGGCAACTTTCAGGGATCTGTGGACATGTACCCCAGATCCCTCTGCTCCTCCACACTACCAAGTATCCTGCCATTTACCTTGTACTCTGCCTTGGAGTTTGTCCTTCCAAAATGTACCACCTCACACTTCTCCGGGTTGAACTCCATCTGCCACTTCTCAGCCCACTTCTGCATCCTATCAATGTCTCTCTGTGATCTTTGACAATCCTCTACACCATATATGTCAAACTCAAGGCCCGCGGGCCAAATCCGGCCTGCGGTGGAATTATCTTTGGCCCGCGAGATAATATCTAATTACTATTAAAGCTGGCCCCAGTAATCGAAGCACCTACGGTGTATGATATGGCTAATGCTGAGTTTATTCAGGTACTAGGTTTTCAGGGTTTTTAGTGTTTATTCGGCAGTCTTGCTCGGCAGTCTTCTTCATAAGAAACGGAATTTGTAAAGTGAAACACTTTGTAGTTATAGCAGAGACTGAGACACATGAGAGCAGGCTGAAAAAACGGAGGCAACGAAAGCTGCATTCGCACGCGTCCGACTGATCCAGCCCGCATGAAGCTGCATTTTGCTCAATCCGGCCCGTGACCTAAAATGAGTTTGACACCCCTGCTCTACACTATCCACAACACCACCAACCTTTGTGTCATCTGCAAACTTGCCAATCCACCCTTCTACCCCCACATCCAGGTCGTTAATAAGAATCACAAAAAATAGAGGTCCCAGAACAGATCCTTGTGGGACACCACTAGACACAACCCTCCAATCTGAATGTACTCCCTCCACCACGACCCTCTGCCTTCTGTAGGCAAGCCAATTCTGAATCCACCTGGCCAAACTTCCCTGGATCCCATGCCTTCTGACTTTCTGAATAAGCCTACCGTGTGGAACCTTGTCAAATGCCTTACTAAAATCCATGTAGCTCACATCCACTGCACTGCCCTCATCTATATGCCTGGTCACCTCCTCAAAGAACTCTATCAGGCTTGTTAGACATGATCTGCCCTTCACAAAGCCATGCTGACTGTCCCTGATCAGACCATGATTCTCTAAATGCCCATAGATCCTATCTCTAAGAATCTTTTCCAACAGCTTTCCCACCACAGACATAAGGCTCACTGGTCTATAATTACCCAGACTATCCCTACTACCTTTTTTGAACAAGGGGACAACATTCGCCTCCCTCCAATCCTCCAGTACAATTCCCATGGACAACGAGGACATAAAGATCCTAGCCAGAGGCTCAGCAATCTCTTCCCTCGCCTCGTGGAGCAGCCTGGGGAATATTCCATCAGGCCCCGGGGACTTATCTGTCCTAATGTATTTTAACAACTCCAACACCTCCTCTCCCTTAATATCAACATGCTCCAGAACATCAACCTCACTCATATTGTCCTCACCATTATCAAGTTCCCTCTCAGTGGTGAATACCGAAGAGAAGTACTCATTGAGGACCTCGCTCACTTCCACAGCCTCCAGGCACATCTTCCCACTTTTGTCTCTAATCGGTCCTACTTCACTCCTGTCAACCTTTGGTTCTTCGCATAATTGAAGACTGCCTTGAGGTTTTCCTTTACCCTACTCGCCAAGGCCTTCTCATGCCCCCTTCTTGCTCTTCTCAGCCCCTTCTTAAGCTCCTTTCTTGCTACCCTATATTCCTTAATAGACCCATCTCATCCTTGCTTCCTAAACCCCACGTATGCTGCCTTCTTCCAGCTGACTAGATTTTCCACCTCACTTGTCACCCATGGTTCCTTCACTCTACCATTCTTTATCTTCCTCACCGGGACAAATTTATCCCTAACATCCTGCAAGAGATCCTTAAACATCGACCACATGTCCATAGTACATTTCCCGGCAAAAGCATCATCCCAATTCACACCCACAAGTTCTAGCCTTATAGCCTCATAACTTGCCCTTCCCCAATTAAAAATGTTCCTGTCCTCTCTGATTCTATCCTTTTCCATGATGATGTTAAAGGCCAGGCAGCAGTGATCACTGACCCCCAGATGCTCACCCACTGACAGATCTGTGACCTGACCCGGTTCGTTATCTAATACTAGATCTAGTATGGCATTCCCCCTAGTCGGCCTGTCAACATACTGTGACAGGAATCCGTCCTGGATTAACAAACTCTGCTCCATCTAAACACTTGGAACTAATCAAGTGCCAATCAATATTAGGGAAGTTAAAATCACCCATGATAACAACCCTGTTATTTTTGCACCTTTCCAAAATCTGCCTCCCAATCTGCTCCTCGGTATCTCTGCTGCTACCAGGGGGCCTATAGAATACCCCCAGTAGAGTAACTGCTCCCTTCCTGTTCCTGACTTCTACCCATACTGACTCAAAAGAGGATCCTGCTACATTACCCACCCTTTCTGCAGCTGTAATAGTATCCCTGACCAGTAATGCCACCCCTCCTCCCCTTTTCCCCCCCTCTCTATTCCTTTTAAAGCACTGAAATCCAGGAATATTGAGAAACCATTCCTGCCCAGGTGCCAGCCAAGTCTCTGTAATGGCCACTACATCATAATTCCAGGTATGTATCCAAGCTCTCAGTTCATCACCTTTGTTCCTGATGCTTCTTGCATTGAAGTACACACACTTTAGCCCTTCTATTTTACTACCTTTACACCCTTTATTCTGCTTCTCTTTCCATAAAGCCTCTCTATATGTTAGATCTGGCTTTACTCCATGCACTTCTTTCACTGCTCTATGGCTCCGGGTCCCATCCCCCTTGCAAATGAGTTTAGACCCTTCCGAACCATGCTAGCAAACCTACCTGCAAGGATATTGCTCCCCCTTGAGTTCAGGTGCAACCCATCCAGTCTGTACAGGTCCCACCTTCCCCAGAAGAGATCCCAATGATCCAAAAATCTAAAACCCTGCCCCCTGCACCAACTCCTCAGCCATTCATTCAACTGCCATCTCCTCCAATTCTTACCATCACTATCATGTAGTACTGGCAGCAATCCTGAGAACGTCACCCTTGAGGTCCTGTTCTTCAGCCTTTGCCTAGTTCCTGAAACTCACACTTCAGGACCTCATCCCTCTTCCTGCCTATGTCATTGGTACCAACATGTATCATGACTTCCGGTTCTTTCCCTCTCGTACCAGGACGTCATGCACCCGGTCAGAGACATCCCGGACCCTGGCACCCAGGAGGCAACAAACCATGCGGGTGTCCTTCTCACGTCCACAAAATCTCCTGTCTGCTCCCCTGACTATAGATTCTCCAATGACGAAAGCTCTCCTCTTCTCTGTCCCATCCTTCTGCACCACAGGGTCAGACTCAGTGCCAGAGGCCCTGCCACCGTGGCTCACACCTGGTCGGTCGTCCTCACCAACAGCTTCCAGGACTGTAAACTTATTATTCAGGGGAATGGCTACAGGGGTGCTCTGCACTACCTGTCTACTATCCTTCACTTTCCCCCATCTGACTGTCACCCAACGACCTGCTTCCGGCAGCCTAGGTGTGACTACCTCCCTGTAGCTCTCATCTATGACTGCCTCATTCTCCCTTATGAGTCAAAGGTCATCCAGCTGCTGCTCCAGATTCCTCACACGGTCTTCCAGATCACCCAGCTGCTTTCTTCTTTCTCCTACCTCCCTCCCTTCTTGAAGAGTGCTGTGACATTTGCAAGTTTCCAGCCCTCTGGAACAATTCTGGAATCTAGTGTTCTTGAAAGATCATTACTAATGCATCCATAATCTTTTCAACTACCTCTTTCAGAACCTGGGGTGTAGTCTATCTGGTCCAGGAGACTTATCTACCTTTACACATTTCAGTTTCCCAAGTACCTTCTCACTAGTATAGCAACTGCACTCACTTCTACCCCCTGACACTCAGAAACCTCCAGCATCCTGCCAGTGTCTTCCACAGTGAAGACTGATGCAAAATACTTATTCAGTTCATCCCCGTTACTACATCTCCAGTGTAATTTTCCAGCAGTCCAATATCTGCTTTTGCCTCTCTTTTATTTTTTTATGGAAAAAAAAACTTTTGGTATCCTCTTTGATATTGTTAGCTAGCTTACCTTCACATTTCATCTTTTCCCTCTATGGCTTTTTAGTTGCCTTCTTTTGGTTTTTAAAGGTTTCCCAATCTTCTAACTTTCCACAAATATTTGCTCTATTATATGCCCTCCCTTTTGCTTTTATGTTGGCTTTGACTTCTCTTGTCAGCCACAGTTGTGTTATCCTGCCTTTAGAATACTTCTTCCTCTTTGGGATGTATCTATCTTGCACATTTCAAATTGCTCCCAGAAACTCCAGTCATTGCTGCTCTGCCGTCATCCCTGATAGTGTCCCTTCCAATCAACTTTGGCTAGATCCTCTCTCATGCCTTTGTACTGTAATTCCCTCTACTCCACTGTAATACTGATACATCTGACTTTTGCTTCTCCCTCTCAAATTGCAGGGTGAATTCTATCATATTATGATCACTATCTCCTAAGAGTTCCTTGACCTTCAACTCTCTAATCAAATCTGGTTCATTATACAATACCCAATCCAGAATATCTGATACCTTAGTGGGCTCAACCACAAGCTACTCTAAAAAGCCATCTTGTAGGCATTCTAGAAATTCTCTCTCTTGAGATCCAGCACCAACCTGATTATGGGGTAAGAGGGCAAAGGGAACAGAAATGAATCTCATGAACCAAGTGAGATGAGAGTGTGCATGAGTGGCAAGTAATTATGCATCAGACTGTAACTGAATCTATATGCCAGAGTTGAGAAAGAATTAACATATTATGTTGTGATCTTTGGATAGTCCCAACCAAGAGGTGCTGTTTGAGTCTAGAAGGTTGGTTACTTAATTTGCTGTTTACTCCTGTAAAATCCTGGGAATTTTATTTGGCTGTAAACACATGCTTAAGTAGGAAACAAATTAAGCTTATTTTGCCCCAGTGCTTTCTAAATATTCCTGTCAATTGGGAATCACAATTAAGTACACAAATCAAAGCAATATACAATTACACAATTCTGATTTTGGAAAGACAAAGAACAAGCTTATCGCGGATCAAGAGTATAAACGCTTAGCACAGATCAAAGTAGTAGGTATATGTTACGATATACCACTCTGAGATTCATTTTCTTGCGGGCATACAAAGAAACTACACACAAAGACGGACAAACAACCAATGTCCAAAAGACGACAAATTGTGTAAATAAAAAATGAAAAAAAAGTAATAAATAAACAAGCAGCAAGTAATATTAAACAGTTATTATTTATATACATAATGAGGCGTGGCGATCTGATCACTGGATTAAACAGACTGTAAAAGTCCATCTAGTTTTTACCCATCTGCGACTTAAATGCTTCATGTGTTTGCATCAACATTTTTTTGCAGGAGATCTTTGATCTGTCAGAGTGGAATGTTTTAGATGAAGTACGGAAACCGAAACCTTACGGATTCCATAATTGATCAATAGAAGAGATGGAGGAACCATTTAACTCTGAATCGCCCACATGCTCATCACAAAAAAACTATTAACACAAAGCATCTCCTAAAAGATGGGTTGCTGGCGACCGCAATAAACCTCTAACGAATTGGGAGCTGTCACATAAACAGGATCCAGATAAATAAAAAATATGCAGCTGATGTTACTATTTAACCAAGAATTTCATTTGAATTTGAGTAAGTTAGAATTATGAGTTATTCCTTTGATGTGAAATCCCTAGTCAGGGGATATAAATTTGGGATAATATGTTTTCTTATACTGCCTCGCCAGTTATTGACAACCCCTTTTCCCTTACAAGGTCACGTTCCCGTTAAGTGTGAGGTTATAAATAAGAATGCTTTTTAGATTCGATTATACAAGGCTGCTGTTCAGACTGAAAACTCCGAAACCCTAACTAAGCTCATCATTTCTGATCTGACATGGTGTGTATGTTGCTGGTAACTGCGTGCCGAGAGTGAGCTGCCCGCATCTACATCGCTGAGAGAAGATACAAAGCAATACTGGCCAACATGGAGCAGGCGTTACTGATGAAACAATTCATACTTTGGATCCTCCCGCAACAAAAGTCTGTTTTAAAATTTCAAGCATATACTTCCAAAATTTTTTCCTGCCCCCACTTCACAAAATTGATTTTACTTACCGTAAGGCTAAAGTGCTCCAACAGTCTTGTCCTGGAAACAAACGGACAATCATTGCATTTTGTTTTTATTTGCAAATGATTCTGTGGAAAGAATTGTGCTTCATTACACGTGTCTTGATTTTATCTGTCCGCTGTGTATTTAATTTCATGTACTTCTGTACTATTGACACAAATCTACGTGAGTTACAATACTGGGAAGATCATATCGGGCCAAAAATCCCGCGATAAAAACAATCTACATATTTCCTACTAGCCTTTACAGACGAGAATTTTTATTAATTCTTTGGACGATTATACGCTTGTAGATACAGTTACATTGTCGCTGTCTATCTCAATGGATTTTAAATATTTTGGAAAAACAACTATAACAGTCCTGGAATATAATTCATTCTTAATTTCGGTATCCCAACGCCTGTCGTTTGCAGATGTTATATTAAATAAATTCACACTACTATTGTATCAGAGACTTCTATCGTTAAATAAAATTGGGAAATGTAAAGATCCTAATTAGAAATAGTGAAAATGAAACGACTCAGTGTTCGATCAGCCTGAAGCTGGCATTTGAACAGAGAATCTCTGTGGCTGCGAGCCGTTTGGATCTTTACAGTCGCGCCACTTATCGTCAACTTTCGATTTCTCCTGTTAAAATGCGTTTATTTATTTTCAATAACGTTCTATGACTTTCTGTAATTATGCAGCTATTTATTTTGCTGTGCAGTGTGGTTTAAACTTGCAGTTCTAATTGCATAAAGAAGGAAAATGTGTTAACAAAAGAGATGATTGCTTGAGTTTTGTAACCCGTAAACATGGCGACCGCAGAGAGCCGCGCACACAATGGCTGAGCGGCTGCGAGAGACGGGCTGACAGATTCAAACTCATGCAAAGATCCCTGAATGCTTTAAATACCACTTCCAACTAAAACTCCCTAAAAAAAATCCCAATGACTGATCCCTTTACAAAATGAGAATTCAGAGTCTGGCTAACAAGAGGGATTAGTATTTTGGGCGAAAGTCTCCCGGCAGCGCTCGCACATACAGCTGGATCTATAATCTTCCAAAGTAACATTTTTGGTCTTGTGCTCAATGACACGTTTTTTAAAATTTCCTGATCGGTTTACCAAAGTGAGATTCATCTTAATAAACCGTTCACCGTAGGCTCTGCACAGGAAATTGAAATTGTTAATCGACATGGTTTGAATGTTTAAGAGTCTTTGTGAGTCTTTCCACGTGAGGTTAGGTTTTACATTACAACAGGGAGAGGTTTCAGAAATCACATGGCCATCACTTGATTTCGGCCTCAACAGGGAGTTATCTTCGATCCCTTGTCGATCAGCATTCACTAAATCCCGGGAATCGAGATTGCATGGGGCTCTTTACCAACCAAGATACGGCAGGAACAATTCGAATAGCAGACTCAACATATAAAACATTTTCATTGTAGACATGTCAAACCACCAGAGGTTTCATAATCCATGCGGATTACCGGTCATTTGTGAGAGAGCTCTCTGGAATAATATTCTAAAAAAAACTATTTCTAAGATACATAAAATGTTACAAAGAGAGATAAAGGGGAAATGAGCCATGGTGTTTTATTGTTACATATCCTTCTGAATTGATTGCAATTGGACAACTAAATACATGAAATACAGCCTAGATGGTTGATTTCCTCAAACGACGAGGGCGATGAACCCTCAATCTGTACCCCTGCTGTGTATATTCAAACAAACCTGTATGTCGAGGAGATAGAAGCAATTTAACAGTCTGCGTCTCATTCAGACTACACGGGGTGAGCAGTAATTATGTGCGTTTCAGCCTTGGTGTTTCTTGGGAAACTCGCTGTATCTCCCTACAGATACACACTGAGGACGTGGTTACAGGTACAAAGTGGCCACCTCGCAGCAATGACCTGGTTTAAGGAATAAACCAGATTGTTCTAGGATAGACGGACTGGGAGAATCAGTTTTAATGCTGCTGTCACGCGTCTAGTTTTGATAGAAATGATAAAGGAGTTATTTCTAGTTCCGTCATTCGTCTTCTCATTTGATATTTCTTTATTTAAAAAATCATAATCACATACCAAATACCGGCACACGTACGTAAACATTTCGCATTGGACACAAAAAAATAATCGAAACAGCCCAGAAACGCATACTACAATTATATAAACATGACACAAACAGGGACCAACATGCAACTTAATGCTATATTCTTACGGCTTGATGGAAGATATCACCGTGCACTCGTTTTATGTTATTGTTTTGAATGAAATATGAAAGAGTTTTAAAAAGTCAGTCTTTGATCCATGAACCAAAATGCTTATTAAAATGACTAAATAATGAACATACTAAAAGATTGCAGAGAAAGGTGGCGGAAAGATTTTGCAAGTCTAAATGAAAGCAGTCTGGATTTCCAAGAATGATGAGGTCTTCTATATGAAAACACAAATTCTCTTTCCACAGATGCTGACTGACCTGCTGAGTGTTTCCACACTTTCTGGGTGTTCTGACGAATCAGCATCTGCCGTTTGCTTTCCCATCCCAATTATTACTTAGATTGCCAGTTAACAATCTGGAGACTCGCTGTAAAAACACAGCGTTGATACTTAAAAGCAACTGTAACAACCCGAATGGCATTGAAGTGTTAAAATAATTGTTATCATGTCACATTTAATGGGAAATCCACGCTTTATAAATCGGCACCTGTGAAATTATTGCCTTCATTCAATCATACGTCACACTTGCATTTTATTTTTGGTCAGAAACACCTCCAAATTCTCAATTACTTTGCAGTGTTTGAAATACGGTTGGCTTATAAAACCATCTCCCTATGGCATCTACGGTATGTCAGACAAGCCTCCCTTATAATACACAAGTCCTCGGTGTAAGGTAATAGGAAGGAGCTTTCACTGTCTGGATCTTGTTACAACCGCCTTCGCCACTGCTGAGTTTGAATTACAAAATAAGAACACGTGCTTCCTTCCAGCTATAAAAAGTGGTTTACTTGCAGTGTTGGGATTAAATAATGCCTCTGTGCTTTCGTTAATATGTCTAAGTCAAAGCGAGTTTATTGTTATACATAGAATGTACGCACAACAGCATCACAGGCACACAGCATCATATCAGCAGAGTTCGCAAAAAAGTATAGACTAATCATATATTATACACATTTTTACCAGAAAATGCAATCAGAATGAGAAAACAAAGCCCAAGTTAATGCAACGTGGAGAGAGTGTGGCTAAACTGTAACGGTTAGGGTTTTACCGATTGGATCAAGAACCGAACGGTTGATAGGAAGTAACTGTTCTTGAATCTGGTTCCATGTGCTGTAATTGCAACATATAATTAAACATTCCAATTTGTCTTTATTGGTGAGGCGTTTAATTTGAATTTATAAGGTGGTTCTCACCTCGTAGACCTTTTCAGACCTGCAAAGAGTGAACCTTATAAGAAATTGCTGGGGATGTAAGACTAATTGGAGAGCTATCTTAAAGAATTAGTACAGGAACGATGGAACGTAAGACCACCTCCTGTGCTGTAACATACAATGATTTTAGATTATGTAATGTTAATAAATAGTGTGTGAGTGTTTGCTGGAAATCAACAATTTATTTGTCAATTAGAGTGCATGAACTACTTTTGCGTCCGGAATTAGACTTGTTTTAATAAGCTGTTATATGGATATGTATTTGTATAATATATACAGTGTATATATTGTATAGATACCATATATAGGTAGATACAGTATACAGATACAATTAAACAATAATAAATGAATACCATATTTGTAATATTATTATATATTTATTACATATTTTATAAATATAATACTGTATATTTGCATACATGCAATGTTGTATACATACATACAGTATATATTATTAAATACATAAGATATAAATACAATGTTTATTATTATATGATTAAATTGTTTTAATAAACAAACCAACCTCTCTGAAAGAACAAAACAAGCTTCATGAAACTAATTGAGATAGGAAATACGTAGTGTACGCTCTTTCTTTGATCCCGCAAGGTATCAAAGCTTCCACGCAGGACATCCTGTTGGTAATGTCAGTAGAAATGTCACTGTTGGCAGAGTTCTGTAAATGGGATTACCTAACCGGAATTAGACAGCATCACACATACTGTTGAGTGGAATCACTCTCGGTTTCACGTCTTCTTTTGCGTGGAACGGACCTTTACTCTAACCACAATCAGTTAAAACGTTTATTCGTGTTACGCATATTCCTATTGGAAGGGTTGAACCCTTAATGATAATTGGTACTTAAATGGAGACGTGCGCTTCTGAAACCGAGCGTCTCATATGCAACCTTCTCCCTCATGCTCTCTTAACGACAGACTCAGGGGTTTAAATGTACAATTTAATGTTAATGACTGTGGCTTGAAGAGGCTCGGACCGCAGCTGGACACAGTACAGCCGTGAGGCCTGTTCATCGCGAACTCGGGAGAGAGGCACGAAAAAAAAAACTGGGGTAGATAGACGCAGACTGAGTAAATGACTGAGCGGAAAACAAAGAGGTGAAACTGGAACACGACACAACGACAGATTCAAGAGAGGGCAGAGGAAGGAATGGGAAGAGTTGGGGTAGATGGGTAGAGATAAAGATAAAAGGGAGGGAAATTCATATTTAATTGCCCGAAGATTATGGTTCTCCCCCCCAAAAAAAATCAGCTCATGAAATGGAGATAAGACTGCGTGTCTCGCAAGCTGAAGTTTCCCTATTAAAATAGGGCGAGGCCCTGAGAGAGGATCGAGGACATCTTCAAAAGGCAATGCCTCAAAAAGGCGGTATCCATTATTAAGAACCCATATCACCGCAGGACATGCCCTCTTCTCATCGCTACCAAGAGTGGGGAGGCACAGGAGCCTGAAGATAGACACTCAACATTTTAGTAACAGATTTCTGAATGGACAACGGAACCATGTACACTATCTCACTATTCTTCTTTTCTCTGTTGCTCTCTTTTTGCACTAATTGTTTAATTTAATTTTCTGTATATACAGTATTTTCTTATTGTAATTGATACTCTTTGTTATTATGTTCTGTACTGCTGTCACAAAACAGCAAATATTACGACACATGCCAGTGATATTAAACCTGATTCTGAGTCAGGGAAGGCGAAGCCTGAACAACAGAGGAAAACAGAATTATCCACATTTACGAGGCATGTTAGTTCTTCCCAACGCTAAAATATTTCATGCTCACCTGTTCAATAGGTTAACTGTCTTTAACGTATATTGTAGGTTATGTCGACAAAAGGCAATGCACTGGGGATCCTTCGGACTTCTGAAGTAAAGATAGAAAATACTGAACACAACACAGTCCTGATTTCATTTAAACACAAGCACCGAACGGGGCCTTCCGGCACTTCGACCCGCATTGCCCCGGAACCCACCTATATAACACTAGCCATGTCACAGGACAACTTACAATTACCAATTAACCTACGAACTGATATATCTTTGGACTGTGGGAGAAAACCGAAGCACCCGGAGGAAATCCACGCACTCACGGGGAAAACGTACAACGTTTCAGAGAACGTCGGAAATGATCTCCGAACTTTGGAACACCCCGAGCTGTGATAGCGACGGGCTAACCGCTAAGCTACCATGGCAACCGAATCTCGACCCGAAACGTCGACTATTTATTCCTCTCCATAGATGCTGCCTGCATTGCTGAGTTCCTCCAGTATTTTGTGTGTAACACTGGAAAATACTGAAATTACTCGTTGGACCAAGCAGCATCTGTGGAAAAAGCAGAGTTTTAGGCTCCGTCAGATTGTTTGTCATATCTCCCATTCCACATCATTAGGTGCAGAGCTGTGACATTGACATCTCTCATAACGTTAGAAGATGTTCATAAGAACCTGCAGTAAATCGCTCGCAAAAGAAGAGAGTAAAATGGCGACAATTAGCAGAAATTTCTGTTACTTTTGTGCTATTTAGAAAGTTTGCTCGTGCGGCTCACAATTGAAGACCTCGTTTGCTCGCGGATATCTACACGCAGTGGCCACTTTATTACGCACACCTGTTCGTTAATGTAACTAATCAGACAATCATGTGTCGGAAACTCAGTGCTTAGAAGGCATGCTGACGTGATCAAGAGATTCATTTGTTATTCAGATAAAACATCAGAATGGGGGAAGAAATGTGATCGAAGTGACTTTGACCGTGGAATGATTGTTAGTGCCAAACGGGTAATTTGAGTATCTAAGAAACTGCTGATCTCCTGGGATTATCACGCACAACAGTCTCTAGAGTTTGCAGAGAATTGTCTAAAAAAATAAAAATAATCCAGTGAGTGAAAGCTGTGGGTGAAACCGCCGTTAAAGAGAGAGGTCAGAAGAGAATGGCCAGACTGGGTCAAGCTGACAAGAAGGCGACAGAAATTCAAATAAACACGCGTAACAACAATGGTGTGCAGAAGAGTTTCTCTGAACGCATATGTCGAAACCTGAAGTGGACAGGCTACAGCAGCAGAAGACCATGAATAAACACTGAATGGCCACTTTGTTAGGTACAGCAGGTACATAATAAAGTGGCCACTGAGTGTAGTTGCAGTAGACTTATTTGAGGTTTCTTCAAAATAAGAGTAGTGGTACTAATATGTTCCCTAATGTTGACGTGCATTGAAGTCGAACGCAGCGCAGCAACGAGTTAGAAAGAAATGCAATTATACAGCGCCTTCGGGGTCACATCTGTCGGAAGCGACTCAGAACAAAATGAAGTTCAGTGATTGTTCTCTGTAACAAGGAAGACCAGGTATAGTCCAGGTGTGAGGGTGATGGGCTTGTATAAATAAACCATCAAACGTTTGTGTGCTCTAGGTATTCATTTCACCCCGATCTACGACCCAGCAAGTATCGGTGATCGGAAGATCAATGGCAACATCCAATAACCAGTGCTCGGAAAAATAACCTCAAGAGACCGGAAACTCCGCTTTGAGCCACAGAGCAGTGGCACAAAGGCCCGGAATGGAAAATAAATAGTGAATTAAGATCGGGAGAATCTCTTTGATGTTAAAAAGATACACATTTATATAGCTGCACTTGGTCATTTCACACATCCGAACTTTTTGTTTAAAACTATGCAATAGATATACAAAATGAGCTTATTGGCTAGTTGCCGCCACAATGACCGCATAATAATCGGCTCCTTTAATACTTCGGTGTTTCCTTACAGTGCATTAGAGATTTTTTTTTGAGGAGGTAGGAGGCTCCGGAAAATACAAACCAGACCATCCGTATCCTGCAGCGGCGAAACCCCTTCGTGTGATTAGAGCGGCGCTTCCGAATATAAAACAAAATGAAAATTGGTTATTTATTGCCTTTATCCTACAGCAAAACACCCCGACTGCCTTGGCTATCACAGGAAGGACTCACTGGAATTATTATTCATCAGTAAGTTTAATCCATTGGCACGGCCATACGTTTCTATATTACCCAATTTAACTATACAAGACACAAATCACCACTGCTATTTATTTAGAGCCATAAAGTCATAGTTACAGAGTATTACAAAACTTTTGACCCATCTAGTCAGTGCGGAACTAGTAGTCTGCCTAGTCCTATTGACCTGTACCAGGACCATTGCCCTCCGTCTCCCTCTCATCCATGTACCTATCCAAATTTGTCTTAAATGTTGAAATCGAACCCGCATCAACCACTTCTGTTGGCTGTTCATTTTCATCACCCTCTGAGTGAAGAAATTCCGCCTCATGTTCCCCTTAAACATTTCACCCTTCATCCTTAACCCATGACTTCGAGTTCAAGTCTCACCCAACTTCAGTGGAAAAGGCCTGCTTGCACTAACCGATCTATACGCCTCATAATTCTGTATACTTCTATCAAATCTCCTTATTCTCCCATGTTCCAGGGAATAAAGTCATAACCTATTCAACCGTTCCCTATAGCTCAGGTCCTCAAGCCCTGGCAACATGCTTGTAAAATTTCTCTGCACTCTTTCAATCTTATTGATATCTTTAAAAGTGTATCGGTTGATATGTTGAATTGAATTGAATTGACTTTATTTCTCACATCCTTCACATACATGAGGAGTAAAAATCTTTACGTCTCCGTCGAAATCTGCACTGTGCAATCATAATAATTTATAATAAATAGAACAGTCAATGTAATATAGAGTACACTCAGGTCAGCGTGAGTTCATCAGTCTGATGGCCTGGTGGAAGAAGCTGTCCCGGAGCCTGTTGGTCCTGGCTTTTATGCTGCAATACCACTTCCCGGATGGTATCAGCTGGAATTGACTGTGGTTGGGATGGCTTGGGCCCCCCAATGATCCTACGGGACGTTTTTACACTCCTGTCCTTGTAAGTGCCCTGAATCATCGGAAGTTCACAACTACAGATGCACTGGGCTGTCCACACCACTCTCTGCAGAGTCCTGCGATTGAGAGAAGTACTGTTCCCATACCAGGCAGTGATGCAGCCAGTCAGGATGCTCTCAATCGTGCCCCTGTAGAAAGATCCTAGGGTTTGGGGGCCCCCATACCAAACTTCCTCAACTGTCTGAGGTGAAAGAGGCGCTGTTGTACCTTTTTCACCACACAGCTGGTGTGTACAGACCACGTGAGGTTCCCGATGATGTGGATGCCGAGGAACTTAAAGCTGTTTACCCTCTCAACCCCAGATCTATTGCTTTCAATAGGGGTTAGCCCGTCTCCATTCCTCCTGTAATCCACAACCAGCTCCTTTGTTTTTGAGACATTGAGGGAGAGGTTGTTTTCTTGACACCACTGTGTCAGAGAGATGACTTCTTCCCTGCAGGCCACCTCGTTATTGTTTGAGATTAAGCCAATCAGTGTAGCGTTGTCGGCAAATTTAATTAGCAGTTTGGAGCTGTGGGTGGCGATACAGACATGCAGGGAGTAAAGGGGGGGGGACTCAGTACACAGCCCTGAGGTGCTCCTGTATTGAGAGTATGAGGGGTGGAGGTGAGGGAGCCCATTCTTACAACCTGCTGGCGATCTGACAGGAAGTCCAGGATCCAGCTGCACAAGGCAGGGTGAAGGCCGAGGTCTCTGAGCTTCTTGTCGAGCCTGGATGGAACTATGGTGTTGAATGCTGAATTGTAGTGCAAGGACAGAATTCTCACATAAGCATCGTTCTCCAGATGTGTAAGGACGGTGTGTAGAGCAGTGGCTATTGTGTCATTTGTCGATCGGTTGTGTCGGTAGGTAAATTGTAGGGAGTCCTGTTTGGGTGGTAGCAAGCTACAGATGTAGTCCTTGACTAGCACCCATGCTGAGCCCGTCAATTTCATCGACTTTGCCTCTAACTTCCACCCAGCCCTTAAATTCACTCGGTCCATCTCGGACACTTCTCTCCCCTTTCTCGATCTCTCGGTCTCCATCTCTGGAGACAGACTGTCTATTGACATCTTCTATAAACCCACTGACTCTCATAACTATCTCGACTATACCTCTTCCCACCCTGCCACATGCAAAAATGCTATTCCCTATCTCCAGTTCCTCCGTCTCCGCTCCCAGGATGAGGCTTTCCGTTCCAGGACATCTCAAATGTTCTCTTTCTGTAAGGATCGTGGTTTCCCTTCTGCCGTCATCAATGATGCCCTCACTCGCATCTCCTCCATTTCCCGCACTTCAGCCCTCACCGCATCCTCCCGTCACCACAACAGGGACTGTGTTCCCCTTGTGCTCACCTACCACCCACCAGCCTCCGGATCCAGCATATAATCCTTCGCAACTTCCGCCACCTTCAACAGGACCCCACCACAAGGACATCTTTCCCTCTCTACCCCTCTCTGCTTTTCGCAGGGATTGTTCCTTCCGCGACTGCCTGGTCCACACGTCCCTCCCCACAGATCTCCCACCTGGTACTTATCCCTGCAAGCGGAAGTGCTACACCTGTCCCTACACCTCCTCTCTTACCACCATTCAGGACCCCAAACAGTCCTTCCAGGTGAGGCAACACTTCACTTGTCAGTCTGTTGGGGTCATCTATTGCATCCGGTGCGGCCTCCTCTACATCGGTGAGACCCGACACAGATTGGGGGACCGCTTCGTCGAGCATCTCCGCTCCGTCCGCCACAACAGACAGGATCTCAATGCCACCTAATTCAACTCTACTTCACATTCCCATTCGGATATGTCCATACATGGCCTCCTCTACTGCCATGATGAGGCCAAACTCAGGTTGGAGGAGCAACATCTCATATACCGTCTGGGTAGTCTCCAGCCCATTGGTATGAACATTGAACTCTCCAACTTCCGGTAATTCCCTCCCCCTCCCTTCCCCCATCCCAGTTTCACTCTGCCTCCTCATCCAGCTGCCTATCACCTCCCTCATGGTTCCGCCTCCTTCTACTACCCATAGTGCTTTCCCCTTACATTCTTTCTTCACCTTTCCTACCTATCCCCTCCCTGCTTCCCCTCCCCCACCTCTTGATCTTTCCTCTTACTGGTTTTTCACCTGGCACCTACCAGCCTTCTCCATCCCACCCTCCCCCCACCTTCTTTTTAGGGCCCCTGCCCCTCCCTCTTCAGTCTTGACGAAGGGTCTCGGCCCGAAACGTTGACTGTTCGTTTCCAAGTACAAAGATAGGCCGAGACTTGGACGGACAGAAAGAGAGGCAGACAGACAGAAACGCAATAGATTATGCAGATGCTGGAAATACAGAGCAAGACTCAGAAAAAGTATTCTGGAAGAATTCAGCAGGTCAGGCAGCAGTATATACCTAAAACATAAGTATACCCACACTCTTATGCATGTTGCGTGAGCGCGCGTTTGTGTATGTCTGGGTGTGTGTATGTTTGTGTGCGCGCGCACGCACTTGTATTTAATGTTAATGCAATAGGGAATGCATATATACATTTATAATTGTATGCACATGTATGTACACAAATATACATGTATGAGCAGAAACATAAATATAAGCGTTTGCACACAGGTAAATACCACACATTTGCATGAACACATATCTACATTACATACGCATGATTACATATACACATAGTCATACACACATAAACGTGTGAGTGTATTTGTAGAGCGAGATGGATGTGAAGGTTGGTAAATGGATAGATCGATCGATTTGTATGTAGACAGACTGACAGACAAATAGATAGATACAAGAGATTCTGCAGATGCTGGAAATCCAGAGTAACAGACTCAAAATACTGCAGGAACTCAGCAGGTCAGGCAGCATCTATGGAGAGGAATAAAGAGTGAATGTTTCGGCCCAAGACCCTTCATTAGGATAGATAGAAAATTGAAGGAAAGTGTTAATGATCTGCGTTCATCAAAGTGACTTGCCGCCTGAGTAGTCAACACTGTATTTCACAACGAACCAGATAAAGAGGTATCATATGGATAGAGATAAGCGGCATCGTAGAGATAAACTGTATTAAAGAGGCGGAGGGAAACTTCGTCTTGAGACCTAGATAGGTGAATGATCGGTGGGCAATGACTATCTAGAAGGAACGCAGACATAAGAAAGCAGCAGCCATTATCAAGGGCCCCCATCACCCAGGCCATGCTCTCTTCTCGCTGCTGCCATTGGGCAGGAGGTACAGGGGTCATACCACCAGGTCCAGGAACAGTTATTACCCTTCAACCATCAGGCTCCTGAACCAGCGTGGATAACTTTACTCACCTCAATATTGAACTGATTCCAAAACCTATGGACTCACTTTCAAGGACTCGTATTGTCAATTTCAATAATCTACCTATCTATTTATTTTCTATCTGTGTATCATTATTACTATTATAAGTTATTTTTTAATTTGCAGTTTGTCTTCTTTTGCACATTGGTTGTTTTTCTGTGTGTGTGTGTGTGTGTGTGTGTGTGTGTGTGTGTGTGTGTGTGTGTGTGTGTGTGTGTGTGTGTGTGTGTGTGTGTGTGTGTGTGTGTGTGTGTGTGTGTGTGTGTGTGTGTGTGGTTTTTCATTGATTCTATTATATTTGTTCGTTCTACTATGAATGTCTGTAAGAAAATGAATCTCGGGTAAATGGTGACATATATGTATTTGGATAAAAAATTACTTTGAACTTCGGACTATCGGAGGCATGCAGGAGCCCAAAGTTGGAGGAGTCCATGGACTATCGAACTGGATGAAGCCAAGACTAAATGATGGCTCTGAGAAAAAGGGACACGGAGGCACGGAGAGGCAGGGCTGGATACATGAGTTGGAAAATAGAATAGTGGAAGAGGACGCAGACATAGAACCGTCCCTCAAACCGGTTGCATAGTGGCAAACCGGTGATAAAGCGGTGCAGAAGTGGGTCGAACTGCGCCGTTTAACAGACTCAGAATCACAATCAGGTTTAATATCACTGACATATGCCGTGGAGTTTGTTCTCCAGTAGCAGTACTGTGCAATTAATAAAACAACTGTAAATAATATATATAATTAAATAAGTAGTACAAAAAGAGAACAAAAATAGTGGAGTAATGTTAATGGATTGATTTATTGTCCGTTCAGAAATCTGATGGCGGAGGGGAAGAAGCTGTTCCAAAAACGTTGAGTGTGTGTGTTTAGGGTTCCTGTATCTCCTCCCTGATGAGAAGTAAGCATGAGGGTGATGAGGGTCCTTAATGATGGATACTGCCTTTTTGAGGCGCCTCGTTCACGCCTATCGCTATTCCAACCCTACGCGCTATACACTGTATTTAAAAATAACATTGAATTCCCAAGGCACGTCAGCTTTTCCACGACCCCCAAAACAATGCTGTTCCGCTGGCAAACAGCCAGCTTTAAACTATTAAAATAAACTCCGAGTTCAAGGGTTTCGGATATATGTTTAAACAGGCAGTTATTTCAATTTCCGTTAATATTATTTCCCCTATCATCCACTCTACGTTACTTGTCCTTCCACCCCACCCCCTTTTTGCACACATACAACTATTGTGCTGAAACCTTCAGACTTATATAAAGACGCAAGAACGTACAAAATGCAATTGTGGCTGCAAGTCATATAAATACCATCGTAGACTTCGAAAGACAATTAAAAATTCTGAATTGTTACTAATCAAAGACTCAAAAACTGCAAGAAGTTGATAATTTACCTTAGTGAAATTCGCTTAATACTTTATATTAATTTATGTTAACTATCTAACTAGATAACCAGTCGTTTGATGTTGTACAACCCTTGGTGCATTTATAGATGGATAGATAGATGGGTACATAAACTGATGATAGATGAAAGGTAATCTTTAGGATCAAAAATAAATTGTTTCATAGATAGACGGAATCGTCTTCCATCGAAAAAAGTCCCTATGTCCTGTATGGCGCCTGAAAGAGAATTTCAACCAGTGACGTTCAAGGGTGCTCGCCTCTATAATATATGAAATAAGGCAAGTCAATTTTACGCAGAATAAGCTTCCACGACTAAGGCGGCAATAATATTTTAACTGATGTTTGTTGCAGGATAAATTGGTCAGGATTCTGGGGACATTTCTTCACTCCCCTACCCCACCCCTCAGTGCCCCGGGAACTTCACTTGGATTAATTTCACAACCAAAAATGGAGATCTCCAACAACATAGTGCTCCCTCCCAGCTGCCTGGTGTACTAGCCTAATGTTTTTGCGCTCAAGTCAACATTCGGAATTGAACGAGAAAGTATAAGGAACTTTAGTTCTATTTTCTACTCGTGGTTAGCGTATTATTAAGTCCCTAGTTTTGACCTGCTGAGGGAAGAATGAAATTAATTACATCTGAGAGAATGCTAGGTAGTTAATAATTCACGTTAAGAACTAACTCCATAATGTACTGGTTAGGCACAGGAGTACTTTCAGCCAGAGACTCATTCCACCGAGATGTAACACTGAGCATCATAGGAAGTCATTCCTACCTGTGGCCATCAAACTTTACAACTCCTCCCTCGGAGTGTCAGACACCCTGAGCCAGTAGGCTGGTCCTGGACTTATTTCCACTTGGCATGATTAACTTATTATTATTTAATTATTTATGGCTTTATATTGCTATATTTCTTCACTATTCTTGGTTGGTGCGGCTGTAACGAAACCCAATTTCCCTCGGTATCAATAAAGTATGTCTGTCTGTCAAAAACTTCGCTGCGTGCAGATCATATTTCACAGTGACTGCAATAAACACTGTCTAAATTTTCATTAAGTTTAGTGTTAACCTCAGTGCCCCTCTCCCCTCCCGCGATCAACACTAACGTTCAGATCGGACGGAAGATTTGAAAACTACATTGTAGTGGAGGACTTTAAAAACAATTATTTCATCTGCTTTCTGAAGCTCTCTTCAACCCGGAAACAGAATTCACAGCGTATATTAGTAGCGCCTTGACAGAAGTCTCAACAGAAATCCTATCTGAAAAGAAAGTTCAATTAGGATCCAAACTGTATTCACAGGCCATTTTATTTCATAGCGAGTTTTTTTTTAAATCTGAGGAGCAGATTTTGAAACCTCCTTTGTCTGGGCACCAGAGCGCGAAGTAACATTGGGAGACGCTGCTCCGGCCATTTATTCATCTGCAGGCGTTATTGGTTCAGATCAGCCGTGGTTTTAATGCGATACACTTAAATCCCGGCCAACACAAAAGCTAATTAGTCAGTAGAATTTATGCTGGTACTCAACATAAAAAGGAAACTAATGGATGGGCCACATTAGGGAATTGATGTGCTTTTATCAACTGTAGGTTTGTCAATTGTCCAGTTGCCTCACAATCTTTAACATCTCGGCGTTAGATAATTGTTTTTAGAACCAGAGGGTGAAGATTTATCATTCCAATGAAGCGGACGGAACTGTACACGTCGACTTAATTCTAGTTCTGTTCTGTTTATAGCATTTGCCAGCTGCATTGTGTTTACTTGGTTTCTTGGTAGAGCATAACTTCAAATTCTGAAATGTGAGAAACGCATAAACAATGCTGAAGGAACTCAGCAGGTCTGGCAGCATCTATTGAAAGGAATACTGTAAACAGTTGATGTTTTAGGGCTGAAAAGTTGACTGTTTATCTCTTTCAATAGATGCTACCTGACCTGGTGAGTTCTTCCAGCATTTTGTTTGTGTTATTCGGGATTTCCAGCATCTGCAAAATCTCTTGTGTTCCTGAAATGTGAGAAAAGTGGATTGCTGTTGGATGCATGTTAGAGCTCTTTGGCTCAACCTGTCTCCTGAATAAATACAATATTACCAAACGGATACTGAAATATTACAAAAGTATTGATATGACAAAGTGTCTTTCAATGACAGATTTCAGTAGACATCTTTTATATCAGTATACCGATTAAAGATATCTTATATCGGTATCTTATATTTAAATGTTTAATATTTATACGATGTAAAAAAAAACATGCCTACTGAATCCTGACATGGAAAGACGCGTGCTAATATCAGCTTGAAAAGGAAAATAGCTTCTATTGCAATAAGTGGTAGGATTAAAATTGCATATACACTCAGTGGGCACTTTATTCGGCACAGGAGTGGAATTCTGTGGTCTTCTGCTGCAGTAGCTCATCCACTTCAAGGTTCGACGTGCTTTACGTTAGAGATGTTCTTTTGCACACCGCTGTTGTAACACGTGATTATGTGAGTTACTGTCACCGTGAACCAGTCTGGCCATTCTCCTTTGACCTCTCATTAACAAGGCATTTTCTCCCACAGAACTGCCGCTCACTTGATTTTTTGTTTTGTTTTCCGCACCATTCTCTGTAAACTCTAGAGACTGTTGTGTGTGAAAATCCCAGGAGATCAGCAGTTTCTGAGATACTCAAACCACCCGTCTGGCACCAACAATCATTCCACGGTCAAAGTAACTTATGTCACATGTCTTCCCAATTCTGATGTTTAGTCTGAACAACGACTGAAGCTTTTGACCATGTCTGTATGCTTTTATGTTTTGAGTTGCTGCCACATGATTGGCTGATTAGATTTTTGCATTAACGAGCTGGTGTAGAGGTGTTCCTAATAAAGTGGCCACTGAATGTAGATCCGCGCGTACTAATACATTGCATGGAATTGACAGGTCCTCTTCTACATTGATACTGATAATGTTCTAAAAGCGTGCTTGTTCTTTTAGCCGAGCTAGTTCCTTTCAATAAGTAGTCCAACTCACAAAGGACATACCAGAATAGCTATAGATTTCCCCGAATTCAGGTTTCAACTTTTATTTTTTATGTATTTCGAGAAAAAACAAAGTAACAGGACCTTCTGGCCCAACATCTCCACGCCGCCCAATTACACTCATATGTCCAATTAACATACTAACCCTTTGGGATGTTGGGGAAACCGGAGCACCCAGAAGAATCCCACGCAGTCAGGAAAAGAGTGTATAAACTCCTTACAGACAGTGGTGAAAATTGAACCCAGGTCGCTGGCACTGTAAATAGTATTACAGTAACCGCCACCCTGTTGTACTATTCCTTTGAATAACAGGTCAAAACATGGCAGTTTTATCTATACAGGTGCACACATTTTACGTAGAAGTAATATTCATGTGTGACTGGTTTGGATTAAAGAGCAGACTAACTGTGTACCTTCCAAATTTCACAGTTGTTTAAATGTGATTGCTGTCGCAGGAAAGCAGCATCTATTGATGGTAGGGGAAAGACCCGCACCATCCAGAACATGCTCTCTTCTCACTGTACCATCGAGAAGAAGGTAAAGGATCCCCTCAACCATCAAGCTTTTAAACCAAGTGGGATATCTTCAGTCGTCCCATCATTGAACTGTTCCCAAAACCTATGGACTCACTTTCCGGGACTCTTCATCTCATATTCTCTGTATTTATTGCTTATTTATGTATTCATTATTGTTTCTTTTTGTATTTGCGAGGTTTGGTGTCTTTTGCACACTGGTTGTTTGTCGATCCTGCTGGGTGCGGTCTTTCATTAATTATATTGTGTTTCTGGTACTTATTGTGAATGCCCGCAAGAAAATGAATCTCAGGATTGTATATGTGACATATGTGTACTTTGATAATGAACTTACTTGGAACTTTGAGGGTATCCAACCCTGAATCGTTAACAAATTCACTCCATTGTGCTGCTGTTCTGCAGAAGTAGTGTTTTAGCTTTAGTTTCCAAGACAATAGATTCATTCAGCGATTACTCCTTCCCTTTATGAATATGGGATATAATTAAAAGAGGTCAACTGTAGCAGGAGAAAATGGGAAGTAACTTTATATTATGCAAGATGAGATCACGACCAAGAACCGGTGAGACTTTCTGGTACATGCCGTCTCAGAGTTTAAATTTACCTCTCTTGGATTACAACCCCAATTGGTGAGCTACAATAGTTGATTTGTAGATAGACAGACTGACAAATAGATGGATGCCAGAGTAACATATACAAAATGCTGGAGGAACTCAGCAGGTCAGGCAACATCTTGGAGCGGAATAAATAGTTTCATGCCAAAATCCTCCATCAGATGCTGCTCTGACCTGTTGTGTCCCTCCATCATTTTGTGTGTTTCTCTGCTGAATGTAACAAAGATAGCCACATAACCGAAATATCTCAAATGTCTACATTTAAAATTCATCACTTCAAAACCAGATACCTGATCGTAAACGCGTTTGGGACTATCAAGAGTTTTTTTTAAAAAAACCTGAATTAATTGGATTCTTAAAAGGGTGTCATTACCCACCTAGCAAACTACTTTTTCCAAAAACTCCCTTCCAGAAAGCGCAATAGAGCTATAAAAACAAAAACTTCATGCCATCTTAAACTTTTCTTCTCCCAGGCAATTCATCTGATCAAGCATTCTTGTTAGCACCCCACCCCCTCCATCTATGACCTGTCACTGCACTGTACTGTAAACACTTTAAATCACTTTTTATAATGCTATTTACATTGTAAATACATGCCAGTATTTATTTACTCATGCACATCTTATTCCATATCTATACTTCTAACTATATCTTATGTGATTATTTATTCTGTATAATTGTTGAATGTTGTTTTTTGTTGCATATTGTGCCAACACACCACAGCAAAGTCCTAATACATGTAAATGTAATGGTGAATAAAGTTAATCTATCTAGCCATCCTGTGCAAGTCAATTACATATTTTTGGAGTGTGACGAGGTAGAGCCAGATTGAGCACACCAAGCGCCCACACATGAACGTGATTAGGACCTTTGTAATTCCGCGATGTTAAATTACTTTGAAATACTGCGGTGGGGTCATTTACGTCTATCAGAAAGAGCAGCTAAAGCGTATCCGAAATGCAGTACTCCCAACAGCGTAGCACTCACTTAATGTGGAACTGGAATGTAATCGAGAGTTTTCTGATCATGCCCCCAGCGTGACTTGAACGCACAAACTCCATGAACTAGGGGTGACGTCCCCTGAGTCAAAGGTGACACCTCCATGGCACCAGTTTAATGTCTTGTCTGGAATATTCCTCCAATCACTCTCTCCCTCTCCCCAACGCCGCTGACCCTTCCCCTTTTCCACGAAGCGTTGAAATCGATTATTTATAAATATTGTGGTCTGTATTTCCCCGAATCCCTCCGCTAGGATGTTGCTTCTTTCTGTAATCCAAACTCGATGTACTTAATTCCCGGATCCCGAGCAACAATCATTTCGTTCTCCTTTACACTCGTGCACTAAAGAATGGCAATACGGAATCTTGAATCTTGAATCTTGAATCTAATGCGCCAGCTCCCCCTAATCTATGTGGTTTGCGGCAACAATATCGTTCTACGTATTTCATTATTGAAAAGCTGTCAATATCCAATTTAGCTCTTAATCAGCTAGAAAACCTGGATCATGCAAGTGGGCATAAAGCAATTGCAACGGAAACTCAGAATGTCGTTGGAAATCACGGCCTCAAGGCTCAAAGTGACGTTGTACTTGGAGAGGAGATTAGTGAGTGGGGAGGGTGGATTTCCATTTCAACGGGCTGCTCTGGTTTAGACGTTAGTCCGTCGGTCGTAAATACAATTTGTGAATTACCCAAGTGCAGAATGGTTCACATTTCCTCAATCGCAAATAAGACCCGTTTCTAATGATTAACAATCAACAAATCAACTATGTAAGAGTTTTCGGTGCAGTCTTTGAGGTTATATCCAGTATCGGTCGGAGTGTTCACCCTAAATATTAATTTTAATCCGTTTGCATTATAATACTATAAGTGCCGAAGTCGTAACCTGACTCCAGAACACAGCTCCAATTTCAACCTGGTAAGAAAAACCGATTGCCTAGTCTGATCCCAAGATCGCGTTACTATTGATCAAAGTCTGACTGTAAGCCCGGGCTCCCTGTAATATCCTGAAAAGTACGGCTCCCTATTTGAGAATGGTTGGACTAATAGGTTCGAGTAATCTGCATCCTGGCATAGCTTTTCGGTCTAATGAAATGTTTTGTGCTACCTTCGCTCCAGCAGCCCACTAGGACATACAATTCTATTTTCAGTCTGAAAATAAGGCAGGCAGGCACATACAAGAACAAATAGTACAAACACGTTTGAAAATGGCAAGGCAAACATGCAGCGACATCGACATCAAAGAAGACTCCTTGGGCATTAAACCCTTTAAGATAAACTGGTATAAAGAGATAGAGAAACCCATTCAGTTAACACCATTATCTCTATCTGTTTATCTGTGTACTTATCTATCTGTCTATTTACGTATCTATCTATGTCTATGTATGTATCTATCTATATGTCCAATTTTCTGAAAGTTGAATTTAAATTGGATTATTCAGAAATTAGTTTTTTATTTGCATTTACCACTTAGACACATAAGAGTAGGAACAGGTCATCTAGAGCAATGGAGACCCAAAATCCTGGAGGAAATCAGCAGATCGGATAACATCTATGGAAAAGAATAAACAGTCGACGTTTTGAGCCGAGACCCTGTATTATGCTACGTGTGTGTATATATGTGTGTGTGTATGTGTATATATGTGTGTGTGTATGTGTGTGTATATGTGTGTGTGTATCTATTTATCTTTCTTTGTTTTAAGCATTCATCCACACAAACAACCGTCTTACAATTGCAGACAAAATGTATAGACAGTATGCACATTGAGTGTTTCCTGATCAATTCATACTTTAACTTTATCTTGTTCCCCCCTCCCCTCCCCCAGTGCCCCCCAACAATTAGACCACGGCCAGAATCATCTTGTTGTGATGGCCTCGCCTGAAGTTATTGCATTTGGTTGAATGGGAATCTAATTAAAATCTAAATTTACTCTGTTGTATGAGCACGACTCACCGGCCGCTGACAAAGCTATGGTTGTCATTCATCTTTACAGGCAGGGTTTATAACGCTATTTCCTGCGATTTAAGCGTAGGGCTCGACAACTGATATGGCAATTGCCTCTTCAGCATCAACTTTATTTTCTTCATGCATTTGAAACTCCTGCCCACTAACCCCACCACTTTCAAAACTAAGATATTTTCTTCTGAGTGAAAATGAGAACCTTGTAGAAAACGCTACTGATTAGAACATGTTCCTTGTGGGAAAATGGCAGTTGCGTCAAACAAGACTTGGAAACCGTGTCGGCTTCTCGAATTCGGGTTACAACTTTCCACTGTAAAGGACTCATTTCACCCATTCCTTAGATTTCGTAAATTGTTCAGACTCGTGAAATTTGTTTTTTTATATATCACCGCGAGACTTGGGTTTAAAATTCACGGGATCATTTCGTTCTTTCCCCCAGAGATTGTTTTCCTTATAACCTTTAAAGGCTCTGCTACATTGAGTGCAGCCACCCCAATCTCCCTCGCCGACAAAGAACAGCAGTCTCTCTCTCTCTCTCTCTCTCTCTCTCTCTCTCCCTCCCGTATCAGGGGCTGCTTTAAAACAACTTCGCCAGTTAAGCCTAATTTTTCATCTACCTTCTGTGACACGAGAAGCGAATGTGTGCAACATTTCGACCTCTTGTTTTTGTCCACAGCCAACATCCGTGACATTTGGCAGTTCCTCTGACCCAAAGGATGAGAGTAATTTGAGCCGATACCTTCACTCTGGACTCTACTTTATGTAAATAAACGACCACCATCTTGGAAGAAATGCAAATTTTAGTATGTGCGCCGGGAGTGAGCGGTAGAAATAGATTTAAAAATCTTTTCAGAAAAGCTTGGGGCCCCCTCACAACAACTTGCGTTCAATGTGTTTTGCATCACGCTAATTCAAAACCGATCTTTGAGCGGATCTACCTAGCACCGTCATAGAAACTGTATAAATAACACGCAAGACCATCGCCATATTTTTCCTTAACTCTCACGTGAAAAAGAAGCATCCTGCCGCCGAAAGACTCTAGTTACCACAAAGGACAGAAAGAAACTTAGATGCAAAACTTTTCAACATTTTTCCGGCCCCATGAGGATCACTAAACAAATGACGCTTATAACAACTGACTATTATTGTTTTTTTTAATTTCCAAAAGGTATTACAATGGCATTTCGTCTTGAGTCATTCTGAAAGGAACTATTGATTGGAGGATTGCGTGGGGGTTTGATCACTAATGCATGTCCTGGTGCCCTGGTGCATTAACCTCTCTTCCTCCGGAGTACAACTGATTTGCATCTAAACGGAAGGAGGTTACCGTGTTTCCCTGCAAGTCATACATCCGATTATTAAAGAGATACAAGTAAAAGAGAGCATAGAAGTTTAATCGTTCTGGCCGAACGACGGTCAAAGGGAAAGGGACCCCCAACACACACACACACACACACACACACACACACACACACACACACACACACACACACACACACACACACACACACACACACACACACACACACACACACACACACACACGTTTTTCTTCCCTCTTCAGTGTAATCTCAACTAAACCATGTTTTAAATTAAATCTCAGAATTTAAATTAAATCTCAGAATAGTTCGTCCTTACGTAACGACTTTAAGAGAAAATAAACATTTTAAAAATTTAAGAAATAGAGTAAAATTTTTATGAGAACATTCCATCCATTATAAAAATGACAGATGGCCCCTCCTCTTGCTTTGTTACTACTGTTTTCCGCCTATTTTTAATTAAGGCTTATTGAACACAACGAGGGAACAGAGATAAGCAAAAATAAAAGATTGTTGCATTTTGGGATTACCTAATATTAAAAACAAAACTATCCAGAGGAAAACAAAACAATCACAAAACTCCAACACCCTTTCACTTTCCACAATGCATTCTGATTACTTTGAATGTAGATTTGAAATTTGTTATTATTTTGTTGTGTTAACGCATTGTTTGAGATTGTGTTCGCTGGATAAACTGAAGAATTCACCCAGCGAGGCTCCCATGTATATAAGTCGATTGTACAGGGACGATCAATAGTGCAAAGGTACAGACACGCTTGTACAATCCTTGGACTAAATTCCTTTTTCCCATACACTTCAGTCTCGAAAAAAAACAATGGCACGTGCCATATTTAATTTGCTAAAATGTGACAGATTTTTTTTAAGGATTATGACTGAGTTTCATTTGAGGTGACGTGATAGAAATACTCTCATTCATACAACATTGTAAACCATACTTCCCGATTTGATAGTTTTTTCCCCAAATTGTTTGTATATGTCATAAATAGAATAACTTTCAGGGTCATTCCCATTAGCACCAACTCTGCAGATCTCATTCGCAGCCAATTCATGTTCAAACCCAAGCAGGTTAAGGAGTTAAATGCTGAAACCCCTGAATTTATGGCTTGGCGGAAGAGGGATGGCGGTGCCCCCGATTTGCCATCTCCACACCGGGTGAGCTTTCTGCATCGAACAGGAATGATCAGAGCAAAACGAATAGGCTGGGCACAAATCACCATCATCCCCCACAACCAGTGAGGGTGGCGAGGGGAAATTGCCCATGAGGCTAAAAGCTGTCTTTACTGGCGTTGCTAATCCGCAAGTGACCCGTTTGCACTTCGACGTGTCTTTCAGCAAATTCTCCCTCTTTCCCGCCGCGGTCACCCAAGGTTGAATCCTATCAGGTGTCTTCGCGGAGTATCCCTTGGAGTTAAGCTGTTTGTCACGCCTGGAAGAAACCTGTTTCTTTTTTGTACCATTGTCCCACCTACCAATGGCCGAAGCTTTGCTGTGTAAAGTGCTGCGGTTTTGTTCTCCTTTTGAGGTAGAGTGTTTGGGGCGATGGACGGAGGCACCGTTGCCCCTCGCAGACTGCACTCCGCCATTTTCATTTCGGTGGATTCCCTGGACGAGTTTCGCTTTCCGCCGTTTCCTCTTGAGGCCATAGTTCCCCGGACCCTCGCGCTCTCCCAACTTCCAAAAGCCCGATTTGTGGATGGGATCGAAGACTCTCTGGGTATTCTGTTGGGCCGGGGCAGCGCTGGTGACTGTAGAATTCTGGTTTAAATCAGAACTCTTGAAAGTTTGTTTAATCCTCCCTTCAGCCTGGGTGTTGGGAGCTGGTGAAGTTCCCTCGTCCCTCCCGGAGGTTTTCAAATAGTTATTGCCGAGGCAGAGTGCAGTGGATGCACCGGAACGTGCATCTGAATGCAGCAAATCCCTTTGTTGTGAAGGCTGCGAGCTCTCTTGGTGGCTGGGTTGAGAGGCCCCACGCTTTGCTAAGTAGCTTGGGGTCAGAGTGGGATTTCTAGCCGTCTGCGGCTGTGACGCGTCGACCTCTTCGGCCTCAGTTTTAAGAGCGTTCTGGCGGCCAGTCGCGTTGCCCGAGGGCCCGTAACTCGGTTGGCGGCTGAACGGGCGCGACAGGGCTGCACCTCCGGCGTAAAGTGATTGACATTCCCCTGTCGCGAGCTCCGGCTTCTCCTCCAGTCCGGGTTGCCCCGGGACAGCAGGGGTCTTGTGACAGAGACTGGGTAAGGTGGCCCGCCTGAAGCGGATGCTGTGCAAGGAGGCACCGCTGAAAGCCGAACTGGAATCGGAGGCCGAAGAGCTTTCGTCGTCACTACTGCAGCCGGACAGTAGCGACTCTCCCTCTTCGTCTTCGTCCGTCGATCCGAAATCCGAGTCGTTTTCGGGATCTAGGCTGCAGTCTGAGTCGCTGGAGCATCCCAGAGAGGCGCCCTGAGTCATCTGCGCGCAGGGAGTTCCACTCAAAGCCTTTATATCCCCGCAAAGAACCATCCTTTTTACAGACTTCAAAACTGGTGGCGGTAAGGATGAATTATAGTTTCCGATAAATCCACTCTCCGCATTTTTGCTCTGATTGCAACAAGAATATTTCGCCCTGAAGTGAACGGGACTGCCCGCTCTATTGAGTCGAACTGCTATGGCGGGTTGAACTGTTCTGGGGTAACACCTGCCCTCGTCCTGATGAAACCCGTCCCGTTCTCGATACAGCGGGCAGAAACTGGATTTTCCGTCATTTTCATAGTTTGTGAAGCCTTGTTCGGCTGGATCGGTGATGGATCGGCAGCCGGGTCGCTCGAATAGGCCGCTGTTTTCAGTTGATTCGACAACTCGGTTGGATTCCTCCTCGCACGGCACGGCGGAGTTCCGAGTCCGCAACAACACCGTCCTCTCTCTACAGAAATCGGAGAAGTAACTGGGGTCTTGGCGGCTGGGAAAATGTCCCTTCTCCCTTACTTTTACCTTGAGTTTCTTCCTGGTGCATTCGGGGTCTTTGTAAACCGTGTACAGAGCCTCCAGGTCCTCTTTAGAAATGAGCGTACATTTGACTGCCCGTGTTGGCACAGATTTCATGGCTTTGAGCGTCCGTAGTTCCTGCAAATCGCAGCGACGCCTTTTGATTTTCAGGTACTCCATTCTTTTTCGGATCGTGGTCCTGGGGACATGCTTGAAGAGATCAGCTAGCACTTGAGACAGGGCGAACATTTGCTTGCCGTTAATACGCAGGTAACCCAGTCTAACGCCGAACATCTCCAAATGCCCAAACTGAAATCCATCCAGTGTAACACTTGAGATATAATCCACGCACCTTGGAATAATCCCAACCATTGTACTTGCCATACGAAAAAGAGTGAGGCCGGCTCTGCCATTAATTAAATTTTGTTAATATTAAATAATTCGCATAGAGAGCGACACTAAGGTTGGAATAAACAATTATGCATTTAATCGAAGCATTTAGGCGCCCGCTTATTTTAAGGTGTAACTAAACCCCGATTAGACGAGATATTTAAGATGGGGGGGGGGGGTCCAACTCCAACCCGCTTCGTTCCAAGAGTAAAGTTCTCAATAAAAGCCACACTTGTCCAGAGACACTCCACCAAATAATTTCCTTCAACTCAAAGCTGATTGGACACTTTGTACATGTGATGCAATAAAAGCCGATATTTAACCCCCCCATCTCCAACTCCACCTCCACTCCCCCCCCCACCACCCCAAACACTCATAACCACCCGAACAGCAAGTAGACATCACATTAAATATATCCTGCGTACATTTCCGCTGTTAAAGCGAGTTTTCTTTATTATCTGGAGTACCAGGATTCTTTAAACGACCATCGCAACATGCATGTTCAATGACGTCTGAACCTCATATATTCTTCCACAACCGTAAATCAAACCGTATGCTAATAAATTTGAACATCTCTTCATCACACAATGCGTATATTTATAAATCGCCCCGAGTTATAGTTTCTAAATCACAAAATTAAGCGATTTCCGAATCTAAGCATTTTGGGCCAATTCTAAACATAAATGTCACCTTTCATTTTAGTTTGGAGCGTTCTTTAAAAAAAAACTTTAACTGAACAGTTACAAAAGGCCTAAGGATTTAAGACGACTACAGAATAATTTTCGGAAATTTTACAACTCAACACTGACCCGAAACATGGAAGGCATTTTCTTTACTGTTAAAGTGGATTATATGTTGAATGTTCTTTAAAATTAAACTTCCTTGTATTATCGTGAACTATTTAATTTTACCCCCAAAATAAACTCAGATCAGTGACATTTTTATATTCTAATGAATAGTTATCCAGCGTCCTTTGCAACCACGTGTTGTGTCTGAGTTTAATCCATTGTTTAAATAAGACCACCTGGATGATACGTTAAAGGAAATAGAACTGAAATCCATATCTTCCAGTACATATGTACAACCAGTTGTAAATACGAATTTGATATATTATTTATTCTTCACCGAAAATAGTACAAAGAGCCAGGAAAGACTTAGTAGTGCTGTCTGAAAAAAAGGAAAACGCCTTTCGCTCCACCTGGATTCATTAAATGCGAGATTAATTCAAGTGGTATTAATTGCTGATTAGACCGCGGTTTAAGCTTTAACACAAGAGATTCTGCAGATGCTGGACATCCAGAGTAACACATACAAAATGCTGGAGAAACTCGGCAGGCCAGGCAACATCAATGGAAAGGAATAAGCAGTCGACCGTTCGAGCGGACATCTGATGAAGGGTCTCCGGGAAACGTCGATTCTTTATTCTGTTCCATAGATGCCACCGGGCTTGCTGAGTTCCTCCAGCATTTTGTGCGGGTTAAGTGCTTCTTTACAGAGATTGTCACAGTTTTTCCTCTCAGGTAAAGGGGCTGAAATTCACCTTTACAAGCCATTTGTAATTTTATTCAGTTTCCCGTTTCTTCCATTTTTGATCCAGTCTTTACAATTACGAACAAATAGTTTATTCATTTACAGTACATCACGCAGAAATTCATACTGGCAGGAAAATCTCTAAACTCACCAAACTATTGATCAAGTTCCTGTAATCAATGCCAGTACCAGTTAAGAGCAAACACGACAACGTCCTGTCTCCAAAATATTGATCAAGTTCCTGTAATCATTGCCAGCACCATTTAAGAGCAAACACACGACATCGTCGTATCCCCGACTCCAGATTAAACACGCTTTTGTATTCACAAGGAGAACGAGTTCCCTAAATGTAAAACATCCATGAGTCTATCAGATTACTGAATGGACAATGAAGCAACCCATGAACACTAACTCACTATTTATCTCGTGAAATATTTCAATTTATAAGACACTGCTTCAGAAAACTAAGCCTGGCTGTAGTTTCTAAGCACGTTAATGAGTAGCGAGAGGATAAAACGAGTTTTGTAAATAAGGGGGATCATATAAAACACTGAGTCCCAACATTATCATAATCGTGCTGAACTCCAACTAAAAATAAAACAGAAACACAAGAGATTCTGCAGATGCTGGAAATCTTGAGCAACGTATACAATCTGCCTCACTTTTTTTTGCTCTTTTCCACCGCTCACACACAAAACTATAAAACTAATTTATAGTTTTTAAAATGTATTGCACTGTATTGCTGCCGTAAATATAGCAATTTTTACGACACACGTCAGTGATAATAAACCTGATTAGATTCTGATTCAAATTTCATTTATTTATTTCAGTAGCTGCAGAACAAGAAAACGCTTTACGTTTTCCAAATTTGGAACTGACAATTTCCTTACTGTTTACTCCTCTGGCTAAGGACAGCTCAAAGCTGCTCATTTTCCACTTATTTCATCTAGAAGCGACACAATATAAGAGGTCATTGATCTTGCCCTTATCACTAACATTAATGCAGTTATCGAAGTTCGAAGTAACCCAGCAGGATACATGTTACATAAATCTAAAATCGGAACATATGTATATTCCCCTATGTTGATCTACCCGGAGAGCTCCCAATGCACCCGTTAAAACAACATTGCTTTTTTTTTTACATACACTCATTGAGGGTATTTCAAGCGTTATTTTTCAATATCCCAACCAATGTTTTTCGAAAGTCAAACACCGCCTTTATAATTAAAGCAGAATCCAATTTTGACGCGACTGCGTGACCCAGATATCATCCTTACAGCCACGAAAAACGCCGCCTTCAGACTTAATTTTAAAAACTATTTTTGCAACACTCTCAGGGCAGAGTCGTGTTTCCCTCTCTGGCTCACCCATATATTTGTTTTATCGGCAGGAAGTCGCTTACAGCCTCGTCGTTTAAAATATCAATTTCAGCATATGCTACTTCTTCACTCAAAATATTTTAAGTACGAAGTCATACCGAGAGGGCGATTATTTTTTTTAATTATTAGTGTCGGTTTTAAACCAGGTGATTGTTGCTGCGTTTCTCTGCAAGAGGCAGGGACTGCAGCTCAAACACTGCCCGAACTATTCTATTAAATACATGCAGTTTTTCAAATGCATTCGCTTCACTCTCCCTCTCTCTCTGGCCATGGTTTGTTTTGGCTCAGGTTACCCCTGAGCCACATTGAGACTTCACGCTCAAACAGATGCCTTAAACTTTTTTTAAAAAGGCGTTAACTTGATCGATCCGAGCCTTATCGGGAAGTAAATAGGCATTGGCTGTGTGGGGGTGGATACGGAGGCGGGGGGAGGAATAACCCTGTGTGGCACTGTGACCGGGGTAAATATGCGATGTCAGAGCTGGACGCCAAGCAGGCAGACAATGAGTAGGGTTGAGATGTAGCTTCGCCATTTGGATTCCCTACTTTGCACAGAGTGAGCCCTGGATCCAATTCGGAGTCCGTGTTGAATAATGACACAATAGGGCGAGCCATCTCGTAGTTCGGCTAAAACCTAAGGTTATGTGTTCCTTCCTATCTATCTATCTGTCCGTCTGTCTGACTCGGCCTGAAACGTTATCTCTTCATTCCTCTCCAAAGATGCTGCCTGGCCTACTGAGTTCCTCCAGCATTTTGTGTTTGTTACTCTGGATTTCCAGCATCTGCAGAATCTCCTGTGTCTATCTATTTTTCAGTCTGTTCATCTACAAACTTTATTCTCTTATCAACTTTGTCATTCATCTCTCTCCATAAAAACACCCACGTTTATGTGGGTATGCCTGCATGTAAACATTCGTATGTAATGTAGATATGTGTTTATACAAATGTACCCAATTTGCATAAACACACACACGCACACGCCTACATGTGTGGGCACACATATGTTAAAAACATATATATACATATGTTTTTGTGTCCATTCATTTCATCAATATGCATTTGCATATACACAAACCTGAGCAGAAATACAGAACCAGAGGTTCTGTATACAGAGGGTCATGTTGCAACTCTACATATCTCTGGTGAGACCACACTTAAGAGTATTGTGTTCAATTCTGGTCACCTCATTATAGGAAGGGCGTGGAAGCTATGGAGAGGGTGCAGAGGAGATTTACCAGGATGTTGCCTGGTTTGGAGAACAAGTCATATGAAGCAAGGTTAGCAGAGCTGGGACTTTTCTCTTTGGAGCGTAGAAGGATAAGAGGGAACTAGATAGAGGTCTACAAGATTATAAGAGGCATAGATAGGGTGGATAGTCAGTACCTGTTTCCCAGGGCACCAATAGCAAACACCAGAGGGCATATGTACAAAATTAAGGGAGGGAAGTTTAGGGGAGACATCAGGGGTAAGTTTTTTTACACAGAGGGTTGTGAGTGCCTGGAATGACTTGCCAGGGATGGTGGTGGAGGCTAAAACATTAGGGGTATTTAAGAGCCTCTTGGACAGGCACATGGATGAAAGAAAAATGGAGGGTTATGGGGTAGAGTGGGTTTAGTACTTTATGTTAAGGTTTATATAGGTCAGCACAACATGGAGGACTGAATGGCCTGTACTGTGCTGCAGTGTTCTATGGTTCTAACCACATGTGCATATATTGCATTCCCTCTCTCTCTCTCTCACACACACACACACACAATGGCATTTGAGGGCGTGTGCGTGCGCGCGTGTGTGTGTGCATGTGTGTGTGCATGTGTGTGTGTCTGTCTATATACGTGACCCTGTGTCTGTATCTATTTATAGATTATGTGCGAGTGTCTGCATACTTGGTTTGTATCGTACAATTAATGGCTCGCCAAGCACATATGTGAATGATATATATTTACACGTGTGCATCCCTGTCTCAATGTGCGTATATTTTGAAGAAAAAAATATAACATCTCGGGCTCAAGTTACTCCACCTAATACGACGAGCTATTTTTCGAATATATAAAGCTGACATCAGCCATTTTGTGAGAGAAGTCTTTAAAATCCACCCAACAAATACAACATCTCACTGGACAACCGGGTTCTTTGAATAATGAAAAGAAAGCCAGATTATGTCACAATATTCCCCAAGTAACAGGATGCAGATGTCAGGTATACTTGGGAAAGATCCTGTGCCAGATGATAGTGCAAGTACCTTGAATATGGAACCTCACTGGTCTCTCGGAGATTATTCCATGTCCACTGTGTAGTTAGAATGGAGCTTTTGAGTTATTGTATCTTACTACTGGAAATTAACAACATTTGGAGTCACCACCTACTTCTATAATACAGAAATTGGTATTCCATTACCGTTAATTGATGAGTGCAATCAAATGTTAAACCGCTTTTTATAGTTTACCATAATTCTCTTAACCCCATCAGCCCCACTGGGGCACAGGCCGCCAACAGCAGCTCACCAGAGTCCTCTGCCCTGGGCCAGGCTTTCACGCTGTCCCCAGGTGTAGCCCATCTTCTTGGTGTATCCGTCCTCTCCCAGGGATGAGGCCTTTCAAGCTTCTGTAGCTCTGGGATTTTACAGGATGGGATTGCTAGACCCATGGAAAACCCTTCTCCTTTTGCAGCCGAGCTTGAGACCGCCCATGGTGGAGTTTTCACATAGTTACTTGTCTGCTAATATTTACCCAATAACCATTGTAAAGTCTTGAGAATGGAGTGATTGTTAATCAGGGGTACAGACACAATATGGTGATCTTACCCGATCTCTCTAAAATATTCACAACTGCACACAAACACTCAAATGTGTACAAACATTCTCAGGTACACATTGTGTACGAACAAAAGAAAAGTCCAAGACATGTAATCTCACCTTTACGGGACACTCCTCTTATATAGAGCTAATATAAACCTATGCTTATTTTGTTTTGTGTTCAGTGTCAATCATCCCTCATTAAGATCCCGGCGCTACGTATTTTTTGATTCTCGTATTGAAGGGTGTCACATCCTGCATTGTATTTTTCACCTTAAAACTATCAATGAAACCTCCGGGGTTGGGCTGCCAAATTTCACTTTTGCTACTGTTTCACCAGACTGACCCCACCCTAGAAGTACAATGCAAAAATAAATTCTGCATGTAGATGTGGTGAACACCCCTGTTCTCTCCTTCGTGTGTTATTTATCAGTCTCGCGAACGACCTCCCGGACTAGTCAGACAAAGTCTGCGAGCAAACATTAGCTTGGACTGTATCACAGGAGATTCTGCAGATGCTGGAAATGCAGAGCAACACACACAAGATGGTAGAGGAACTCAAATGGCCAGTTAGCATTTATGGAAATTAATAAACAGTCGACATCTCGGGCCTGATGAAGGGTTCGGTCCAAAATGTCCAATGTTTATTCACCTTGATAGATACTGCCAGGCCTATTGAGTTGCTCCAGCATTTTGTGTGTGTTGCTTTAGGTTTTACTTGTACAGTTCAAAGTTCAAAGTAAATTTATTATCAAAGCACATATACATCAACATGTACAACCAAGGAGCTCAAGTCACACACATACTTCACATCTCCGATCCCATTCCACGTCCAGGCCAACACAATACTGCAACATTTGTTAGTCCTTTTGCTCATTTTAGAAATTCCCTGCAAATCGCATAGTAATTCAGCACACTTTCTTACCGTCTCCTAATTTGATTGTCTATTAATCTAGCAATGCATTGTTACAAAAAGTACCTTTTGATGAATTAGACCCTTCTGTAACAATGCTGTAATTACTTCTAAATTATCTGATCATACACTGAATTGATATATTATCTTGAATACATTTTGTAAGCACTGAAATTTTTACTCACTTTTTAAAATATGCCTTAATTATTACTCTGAACTTTGAAATTGTGTGAATTGGTAGGGATTCAGTAAACCATTTTGTTTTGGAATCTGAATCAGAATTAGGCTTAATATCCCCTAACAAATGTCATGAAATTTGTTGTTCTGTGGCAGCAGTACATTGCTATAAAGTACAGTGCAATAAAAACTGTACATTACAATAAGAATATACATGTTATAATTAAATTAAGTAAGTAGTGTAAAAAGAGAGAGAAAAAAGGAAATAGTGAGGTAATATACATGGGTTCATTGTCTATTCAGAAATCTGATGGCAGAAGGGAAGAAGCTGTTCCTGAAATCTAGAGCGTGTGTCTTCAGGCTCCTGTACTTCATCCTCAATGGCAGCAACGAGAAGAGGGCATGTCCTGGGTGATGGGGGTCCTTAATGATGGATGCAGCTTTTCTGAGGCCTTTTGAAGATGCGCGAGCAAGAGGGAAGAGTATAAGGTTAGCTGCTCAGCCGCCTTGTTTTAAGATCCTATTCATGCACTGACATATTCCTTCTTGAAAGATTTTTTCTTGTGTTCTGTTTGCAACACGTTTAAGAGCACAGTTTTGGAGAGGTTTGTTGGCGCGATGAAGCATGCAGCAAAATATTTACTATCTCACGTCATCTCCAAATTTGGTCGGCATTGTTTTGACTTCCAGGCAATGTTGCGTCTAGAACTTCTTGTTTGAGTTGAGAACCCGTCGTAGAAAAACAATTGCAGAATCTTCAACCTTCTGTGAAAGCGGTCACGTTTATAAAAGCAAATACCAAAAGAGGAATATCATAAAATGAAACTACTCAGAACATCATCAATTATCTGATACAGATGCAACTAAATCTTCCTGTATTCCAAACCTTATATGATACGCTAAGTAATTCAGTTCTATGTTCCTATATTCAACATTTAATATAATCCAGGTGTCCTGTAAAATCCTTGCGGGACCCGTCTGCATGCATTGACGTTTAAATGCAATCACTGCGGAACGCATTCTGTTCAAGCCAACACGGTTTTATCGTCGTGCACCTCTAATTAAAACAAGACTAATTGTTTTCTGAAGAGTAAAATTCACAGTGTGAAGAATAAATTCTCGTTATCTATATCTCAGATTCTCTGTTATTGTTTTAGATGTCGTCTTTTTTCACTGAGTGTATTTTGCGATATGTGCGTTGAATATGTGGTGGGGGGGGGATTTTCTGTAAGCATCAATAAATTAGCTTAAAACGTGCGGTACTTGCACCATTCACAATATTTCACCTAGTGCCAGAATCTGTCCTGTAGAATCCTCATTCTTATTAACATCTCTTACGTTTTTTCTCTTTCTTTCTTCCCTTTAAGCGCTCCATAAAACCCATTCATTTCTGATGTTAGTCAGATCCTAATGCTATATACTCTGGATATCAGAGCGGTCCTTGGAATCATTACTATATCAAAGTTGCTATATAAATGGCAATATATAAATGTATAAATAATATATAATTTATAAATATAGAAATGGTTGTGACTATATTAACCATCATTGTAAGTTCTGAAGGAGCCACAACTTGCATTAGAGGGTACACGGTCTTAAAACAGTGTGTATGAATTATTTCTAAACACAATTATGAGGGTATTTGTCAGAACCAGAATCAGGTTTAATATCACTGACAAATGGCATGAAATTTGTTTTGCTGCAGCAGTACAATGCAATAGGTAGCAATTACTATAAATTGCAATAAGAATATATATATTATTGTAATTTATAGTATTCATTGTGTTCATTGTCAAACCGATGAACACTACCTCACTATATATAAATATATATATATATTTATTTAATAGATATATTATACAATTATGTGTGTGCGCGTGTGTATATGAGTATGCGCGTGTTAAATAAGTAGTGCATAGGAGAGCAAAAATAGTGAGGTAGTGTTCATGGGTCGGAAAAAATCGACCCGTGAGCACTATCTCATTATTTTTGCACTTTACCGGTTTTATCTATATAAAGTTCATTTATAAACCAAAACGTTTGTTGTGTTGTGGGCGATCGGCGTGCTCTATGCTGTAGATACCGAATCGCTGCGGTGCTGGATGGAATCTGATTCGGAATAAAACATTACTTTGGGGTGAGCAGTAAGTGCTGGCCTTGTCATCAACAATCACACAACGAAAAGGAAATTGTAAAATGTAAAAATTCAATAAGGAATTCTCGTTCCCGGAAAATGAGGAAGGTAAGAGAGTGAGATTTTGGACCTTGCGATATGTTTACAGCGGACAACAGATGTATTTCAATTCATAGGTTGTAGCAATATTTTTTTAAAATTTAAGACGCCATTCCATCCACATCTTGAATCTATTCAAACTTGGCAAAAGTTTTTGCTATGTTCTGTGTAAGTATATTCTCAGCAAAATAAGGAAAATAACCTATTCTAGCAACACATTAGTTTTGCTTAATTCCTTCTACACGACGCGGTTTTATTACAAGGACTGCAATGATTAACAGGTACCGAATTAAAGAGAAATTGACCGACCGTCTTCAGTCTGGTCAGGTTACCTGAAAGGTTGTAGGGAATATTGATCAATTGATAGTTCTAGGTACATTAGTCACAACAATATATTGCATACTTGTACAATTCAGCAACGATAAGCAAGACAGCCTAAGCAAGTCTCTTTTACTGGGCTCAAAGATCACATTCCTTATTAGAACATCACGCTACCCCAAAGCTATCTGTATCCTTTAAATGATTACACTATTAATGAATTTTCAGAATGTTATAGGTTAATGTATTTCCACGTCCATTAGTAAAGGCCAATTCTACACTGTCTGGTAACACTAATTGCTCAAGATGAATGATCTCTTAAAATAAGGTTGTACTTGTACATGGCGCTGGCAGATAATAATACGAGTAACCAACTACATAGTTAGATTATTATGGTAACACGGTTGTATTCTTCGCCAAGAAAGATGACACTTCGTGGCAGATCATTTTGAGTCATAGAACACTACAACACAGAAACAGACTATTCGGCCCATCTAATCCGTACCAAACTATTAATCTGCCTACTCCTGATTCTGATTCGGATTCCCAGCGACCTGCACCCAGACCATATCCCTCCGGAGCCATCCCATCCATGTACCTATCAAAATTTCTCTTAAATATTGAAATCGAACCCTCATCCACCATTTCCACTGGTAGCTCGTTCCACACAGTCAGCACCCTCTGAGTGAAGAAACTTCCTCTCATGTTGCCCTTAAATATTTCACCGTTCACCCATAAACTCTAGATCTAGTCTCCCCCAAACTCAGTGGAAAACGCCTACTTACATTTACCCTATCTATGCCCCTCATAATTTTGTATACTCTGTCAAATCTCCCCTCATTCTCCTACACTGTAGGGAATAAAGTCCTAACCTATTCAACCTTTCCTTATAACTCAGGTCCTCAAGTCCCCGCAACATCCTTGTAACCTTTTCATCCATTCCAATATTTTGGAATAGTTATTTTTGTCCATCAGCAGCTACGAAAATACATGGAACCTACTTATTATAATTAAGAATTATCTAACCTTTTATTTTATAACACTACCCTCTCTTTCGTGTTTTTTTCTATTAATTCAAATGATTGACTAATTCAATTTTCCTTTCAGGGAAGGAAATCTATTTCTAAGGATCTGATCAACTTGAACGGGTAATGATTCCGGGAATGAAAGGGTTAACATGTGAGGAGCGTTTGATGGCTCTGGGCCTGTTCTCGCCGGAGTTTAGAAGAATGGAGGGGCGGGGGTCTCATTGAAACCTATCGAATATTGAAAGGCCTAGGTGGAGTGGATATAGAGAGGATGTTTCCCATAACATTAGGGAAAGACCAGAGAAATAAATTGACGTGCCTTTCTCTCGCCTTTAATTTTCCGACGCCGGTTAGCCTCGGCTTGTTCTTCTGGAAAGGATTTTGCCTATCAGCCCCAAACCTAAAAAAAATGGCATCCCTCGCCGCAGAGACACACAAGCAAGCTGCCCATAAATAATCTGCCGCATATTAGCAGGGAAAAAAATAGAACAATTGAATAAGAGCATGATCGTGCAGTTTAAACAACCTCAGCTAATGCGGCGCATTGTTTCTTTCTGTGCATTAATTTGTCACAGCAAAGTCGGAAGTTTTAATTCTCAGAATCACTGAATTTAGAATCATGTAGGGTTGCGATTTGTCAACGCACCCACGCACGTCCCACTGTCGCTTTTTTGGTATCAAACCAAGCACTGAATACAAACAAGCGCGATCACGTTCACACACAAATTAGCATACATACAGAGTAATGCAGACGTACACTGGCACACTCATATTAATACGCTCACGTAGATACACCAACACCAAACTACAGACCAAGCTAACACATATAGGAACACACTCACAAATTTACACACACACACATTAAAGTGCAAATGCACGTTAACACACACATTCACACAATAGCTCACACGTAGATATAGCAAAATATCTACTTAGACTAAGCTAACACATATGAACTTAAATCGTAAATTTACGCTCGCACAAATTAACAGGCACATTAATATACATGCATATTAACACACACATATACGCACATATTAATACATACACGTAGATGCACCAGAACACCTACCTACAGACTAAGCTAATACACATATGATACTCCTGTACCAAGCATCACTTTATGGATATATAATCAATCTATCTATATAAACTTTCTTGTGTATTTATTGTGTTTTTATTATTGTGTTCTTTATCTTATTGTGTTTTTTGTGCTGCATCGGATACTGAGTAACAATGATTTTGTTCTCCTTTACACTTGTATATTGGAATTGGTATTAACCAATTTTGAATCATAAATTCACATTTGCACAATCTAATACGCACATTAACAGTCACGCAGACCCTTTTTTTTTTAGAAATATTGATCCTATTTTTAAGAATACAATCCCTGTGCTTTGAATGGCCCCGCACATTCCTGGCTATTTAGGTAATGATGTGGATTTAGTGGCTGCCCGGTTGCTTATTGACCCGTGATCACAATACAATGACCCACCTGACCCCTGGCTGACCCCTGACACTGGGCGAACTCAATACACCATTAAAGGGGAAGGGACGTGCAAACAAAGGCTGGGGATATTGTTCTTCATTAAGAGAATGCGGGATTACAAATATAAACACACTGGCTCGCTAACGGCAAACATGGAGGAAACCTTGTTTGCCGTAAAAATACAGTAAATCAACGCGCTAACATTCTCTGGCATTTCTGTTTGGACATAAAAAGATTACGGGGATGAATAGAGTAAGTAAAGCCCGTGTGAAATATTGCAATGTATACGTCCGCTTCGGAAAAACGAGGCTGGCTGTAGTTTCTAAGCACCTTAAAGAGTAGCGAGAGGATAAAGAGTTTCATAAATAAGGGGGAATCATATGAATATTGAGTCCCAACATTATCACAACCTTGCTGAGCCCCAACCAAAAATAAAACAGATTCTGCAGATGCTGGAAATCTTGAGCAACACATACAAAATGCCTCACTATTTTTTGCTCTTTTGCACTACTTATTTCTATCTGTCCACCATTATTCTATCTCTCTATCAACTTCTATATGTATTTATATATAGATACCGACATATTTCTTATTACAGTATATATTTTATTGTACAAGATGAATATTTCTTTTGTTAATAATATATATCTAATTGTTATGTATATATTTTTTTTTATCTATGCCACTGTACTGCCTCTGCAAAACAACAAATGTCACGACATATGCCTGTGATAATAAATCTGATTCCGGTTCTGCATCTGCTGGAGGAACTCAGCAAGTTAGCCAGCATCTATGGAGGGGAATGAACAGTTGACGTAAATCATAGAACATAAGCGGGATATATTCTCGTAATGTACTGTAGAAGCTGGCATCCAAAATTAAAGCAAGAGCTGAACGAATTTCTAAAAAGGGTCAACCTTCTCTCCAATTCCAAACTAATGCGCAGGGGAGAGATGATTGACAGCTCCAATTTCCTGGGGAACGGTGAACAATAAGGGACGCACAAAACACGTGGAAATCAATTGAAGGGTTCCATGCGGAACGTTTATCCGGTTATACCTCCTACACCCATCCACCCCCACCCCCGACCTCTCTAGATGTGAGTACAGAGCTCAGAAGCGCAGGCCCAGTTATTTCAAAGTCCACCGACCCGACAGCAAAATCTTCGCCGCCGGAAAAGAAGCTCAGGCAGAAACACTTTGTGCGGGAGGCCGGGAAGAAACGACGCGATTTCCTGATATCCTTTTCTTATCCATCTGCATCTCTTTCAACTCCGCGCCGACTAGTAAAGCGTTACACGCTTCGGCTGACGGATGTAGGGTGGAGAAGGGAAGGGGGTGGGGAAGTTTGAGTGGTATCTGCACTTGCTGAATCGTAACAATGAAAACCCTAGTAAGAAAGGGAGGTAAACTGTGGGAGCTGTTGGGGCTGGATTTCAAATTAATGCATGTTGCAATGTGTTTAAGCTATTGTTGTCTCGAGGCCAGAATGCTTCTAATGGATTGAAAACATTTTGGGAAGTGCATTTAAAATCTCAGAGCAACACACACAAAATGCTGGATGAACTCAGAAGGTCAGACAGCATCTATGAAAATGAATAAACAGTCGACGTTCCGGGCTGAGACAGTTCATCAGGACCCGTGTCCTGTGTGTGTTGTTCTGGATTTTCAGCATCTGCAGAATCTCTTGTGCTTTTTTAAAAGTTTAAAATGTCAGCAGTTCAGGTGCTGATGCTTAAAGGGAAGAGAGGTAGAGCGTCAGAGATATTAAGAGGAACGAGGATTCTCTAGAAGAGTCTTGGCGAATTATTGCAAATGGTGTAATTGTCGAACGTTTTAGACGGGTATAGACGCTTACAGAAAAATCCTCTACATATAGAACATATATCACTACATACACTCAGTGAAAAAGAACATTTAGGTTTATGACATTGAAAACGAGATACAGCTCATTCTCCACGCTATGAATTTTACTCTTAATAAAAGATTCATCCAGTTCACATGGCGCCCAATCTTCTCCTTTTTGGGCGTTTATGGTTCCGGATGGCTATGTGGGTAATGACTGTGAAAATGTGCTTAGAGCTAGAACTGAAATTGTGTGGCACTTCGTGACTTTTGCGAATAGCTGGGTGATTTTGCATCGTGAAGTACAATGAGTGTTCTGGGTCTTGAGCTTGAGTGTCTATAGAATGTCGAATCTTCTCTTCGCTGGGAGTTTAGAGAGACCCTTCCCGGCCATGATCTCTGCTGCCCTCCCAGCTCTTGACCACGCACTCAACCAAGATTCGCATCTATCACCTTGTAGCTTGCAATCTTTCCTTCTGGTCTCTCCCCCTCCCCCACCCGCCCACTTCCTTTCCAGTTCTCATAAGAGGTCTGGGCCCGAAATGTCGACAGTTTATTTATTTCCATGGATGCTGCCAGACCTGCTGAGCTCCTCCAGCATTTTGTGTGTGTTGCTTTGGATTTCTAGCATCTGCAGAATCTCTTGTGTTTGTAACGATGGTTATGCTTGTTTATGTTTAGCTGTTTGGGATTATTGTCTAGATTCAATGCGGGGAGTGAAAGAATGCCTTTCTTTCTCTGCTGTAAATTCTCTTAATGATAAATACTTCACTCAGATGAAAACAGATATTTGTGTCTTAGGAGAAGCTGAAAATTCGATGTCGATCAGTTAAACTTGATTTCCTTCAGACTTGTGGTGTTATCCCGAAACTTGCTTTTCCCGAACTTTTCCATCATTGGGTTTTCTATCTTAGTGTTAACATTTGAGTTTGTTTGCTACTTTGTATATAAACGCTTTCCTGTTTGTCCATTTAAGCAGTCAAACCATGTCAGAAATACATAATAAACACGTTGTATATTACATCTACAGGTGTGTGTGCATGTGAGAGGGGGAACTGTTTAATTTTACAAATGCGGTGCTGTTGTAAATCCCCACAGGACCAGGCCTCGGCTTGGATTCTTTTCTAACTTCATTTTCCCAGGAGCATATGATTTGTAAACTGCCTCCTCCCTGCATGTACAGTGACCTTATCATTTTCAAGTATTCTAGTCCAGTTTTGGTCTTTCTCTGAACTACAAGGGATCTTGATGTTTTATATTTTTTAGGTTCCTAAGGTTGTCATAGCCAGGGGTGGTAGTGGGGATAAGCTCCTATTACCTATAAAGTGCTCCAAATGGCATGCGACTCTAACAGCCTCTGACAAACAAGACAACTCTTGGCCTTCACATGTGGCTTAGCTACTAGGCCCAGCAGAACTATTTCTACTGACAAGTGAAGGGGCAAATGTGGACCACTGGCACCTCAAAACCATTTGCTTTGGGCAGGTGGGACTCGTCAGCCTTGGACAGCAGCCCACCTAGGAGAAGGAAAACTCTGATTTTAAACCTCCACTGCCTTGCAGCTATACCCTCCCATGGGAAAGGCTTTGGGAGTAAGCCCCGAGGAAGAAATCCAGAGCCGGGGTCCCTAAGGCAGTTTGATGTTGTTTACAACTTCACTCTGGCAACCTCTGTGACGACACTGGTGCCAAGCTGTACGGGCGCTTGCCCTTCCCTTGGACTACATCAGTGACATGGACAGGGGGAACCCGCTGCATGGGCAACAGCCGGTTCATCAAACCTTCCCATCTAGGCTTGAGCCCTGGAGAGGACATAGTCCACCAGAGGCACAAACCCATGATCCCCTGGGATCGACAGCTGCCTACTCTATTTTTTTAAAAAGTTAATTTTCTTTCCTATTGATAAACCTTTAATCCTGGAGAAGTAACCCATAAGACTAGAAGCAGAATTAGGCCATTTAGTCCATCTTGTCTGCTCCTCCATTCCATCATGGCTGATTTATTATCACTCTCAACCCCATTCACCCGATTTCTCCCCATAACCTCTGATGCCCTAACTAATCAAGAACCTATCAACGCCCACTTTAAATGTACCCAATGATATGTTCCCCACAGTCATCTACGGCAATAAATTCCACAGATTCACCACCATTTGGCTAAAGAAATTCCTCCTCATCTCTGTTCTAAATGGACGCCCTTCTATTCAGAGGTTGTGCCCTCCGGTCCTAGACTCCCCTACTATAGGTAACATCCTTTCCACATGCACTCTATTCATTCTCTGTAATTATTACCCTCACCACGATATCACACCAGCTCCACATAGAATCCTGGAGTTTGCTTTTTTACAGTTGAGCTTTTGAACCATCTTAATGACCTAATAGTTTTGCGGTCTGAACTGAAGTCTCAAAGGTGCAGGACTGTTGTGCCATGGTGTGTATGGGCTGAACCGAGGCTGTGGGGCCTAGGCCTGAGAGTGGGGAATGAGCCAATGTTTTGCCATTGCTAGAGTAGACTTGGAGGTGATTTGATGTGGCAAAACCGTGGCGAGCTAGCGGTGTGGTGGCAGGGCCCAGGCCCAACCTGAGAGCAAAGAAAACCCCGAGGTTTGATCAATTTGAATGCCGGGCCGACTAGGAAAGGTCGGGCAGGTACAGGCAGAATTGAGGCAGCAGAGCCCGAACTTGAGAGTCTATTGAAGCAGCAGGTCCTGGGTCTGAGAGTGAGGAATGACCCAAGGTTTGGATGATTTAAGTGCCAGACCAGATTGAAAAGGTCAAGGTGTCAGGACCGGAGGCAAGAGATGGGCTGGTTCAGCTCGCTGCTCTGTGAGGTTACTTGTCTCTCCACTGAACTGCAGCTGTAGCCTGCAAATAATGGGCCCGTGAATCAGCTGCAGTGATTCATGGATTCAGGCTGTGGACTCACCTTCATGAACTTCAGTTGTGAATGTATTTGCTTACTTCTATTGTTTCCCCCTGCACATTGGGTATTTGACAGTCTTCTTTTTCTATTGATTCTATTCAGTTTCTTTGTTTTGTGGCTGCCTGTAAGGAGGCGAATTTCAAGGTTGTATATGGTATACATATTTTGATATTAAATGTACTTTGAACTTTGGACTAAATTGTTGCCTGTCTGTGAAACACATGATCTATCCCATCTTGAGTAACACATACAAAATGCTGGAGGAACTCAGCAGGTCAAACATCATTAATGCAGGGGAATGAACAGTCAATGCTTTGGGCCGAGACCCTTCATCTTCAATTATCATCAACAGATCACTTGCAATACTAGAGGAAACAACACACAACCATTGCTACACCACCATCAAGAATGCCTACCATGCTATTCCACGCCCTCATTTTGGGAAGTCTGATCACCTGGCTGTACTTCTACTCCCTGAGTATAAGCAGAGACTGAAGACTGCAGCACCAGCAGTGAGGACCAAGAAGGTATGGACAAGGGAAGCACAGGAGCACCTACAGGACTGCTTTGAATCGGTGGACTGGACTGTATTCGGGGATTCACCTTTGAACCTGGATGAGTATGCTGCAGTTGTTACCGACTTCATTAAAACCATGTGGATTACAATCGATAATCAACTTTTATATAATTGGTTTCAAAAAGGGATTAGATATATAGGAGATTGTTTTGAAGGAGGTATATTAATGTCATTTGATCAATTAAAGAATAAATATAAAGTATCAAACAACACTCCTTTTTGTTACTTCCAATTAAGGGCTTATTTAAGAGAAAAATTAGGTCAAGCAATGTTATTGCCGAAATCTAATGAAATAGAAACTTTAATTCAAAAAGGAAAAACTAAAAAATTTATTTCTTGTATGTATAGCTTGATTCAAAAGCAGGCAACTAAACAAGGAGTCCATAAGTCAAGACAAAAATGGGAAAGTGACTTGAATATTAAAATTGAAGAAACAAATTGGTCAAGACTATGTCTTGATAGTATGACAAATACAATAAATGTCCAGTTAAGATTAGTGCAATATAATTGATGTAAAAAATTATATATTACACCACAAAAAATAAATAAATTAAATCCAAATTTATTTGATCAGTGTTTCCGATGTAACCAAGAAATTGATACTTTTTTACATTCTACTTGGTCTTGTTCTAAAATTCAACCTTTTTGGACAAATTTAAGAGTTTTATTGGAACAAATTATTGGAACACAACTTCCACATAATCCAATATTATTTTTATTAGATGATATTGAAGGGATAAAATCGAAACCCAAATTGAATAAATATCAGAAAGAATTTATAAAAATTGCACTGGCAGTAGCCAAAAAGGCTATTGCAGTTACTTGGAAATCGGATGCATACTTAAGTATAGATCGTTGGAAGAATGAAATTTCCAGCTGTATTCCACTTGAAAAAATTACTTATAATTTAAGAGATAAATATGAAATATTTTAGAAAATTTGGCACCCTTATTTACAAAAGACAGGATTAAATATATAGGTGCTCTGAAGATAAAATAATTGGTTATTTGGGGAAAGAAATAAATATATATACTAAAGTTATTATGAACTCCGTGGAGCATGTGGGGATCTTCCGATATCCAGGCACTCTTTCTTTCTTTCTTTCTTTTTCTATAGGGATGTTAGGGGGGAGGGGCTAAGGGGAGGGGGGAAGGGTATTTTTTTTTCTTCTTTCTGTAATTATCTGAAAACTCAATAAAAAAAGTTTTTTAAAAAAAACAAAAAAAAAAACCATGTGGATGAGTGTGTGCCTACAAAGACTTACTCTACATTTCCAAACCAAAAGCTGTGGATGAACCAGGAGGTACATCATCTGCTGAAGGCTAGATCTGTGGCATTCAAGTCTGGCAACTCAGGACTGTACCAGAAAACCAGGTATGATTCGCGGAGGGCTATTTCAAGGGCGAAGAGACAATTCCAAGTGAGGTTCCAAATGACATCGGATGCATGCCAACTCTGGCAAGGTTTGCAAGACATTACTTCCGACAAAGTGAAACCCAATAGCAATGCTTCACTACAAGATGAACTCAATACCTTCTATGCACACTTTGAGAGGGAGAACACAACTACAGCTATGAAGATTCCTGCTGTGATCTCTGTCTCAGAGGCCGATGTTAGGCTGTCTTTAAAGAGAGTGAACCCTTGCAAGGTGGAAGGGCCCAATGGAGTACCTGATAAGGCTCAGAAAACCTGTGCCAACCAACTAGCGGGAGTATTCAAGGACATTTTCAACCGCTCACTTCTATGGGCAGAGGTTCCCACTTGCTTCAAAAAGGCAACAATTATACCAGTGCCTAAGAAGAATAATGTGGGCTGCCTTAATGACTGTCGCCCGGTAGCACTCACATCTACAGTGATGAAATGCCTTGTGAGGTTGTTCATGACCAGAATGAACTCCTGCCTCAGCAAGGACCTGGACCCATTGCAATTTGCCTATCGCCACAATAGGTCAATGGCAGATGCAATCTCAATGGCTCTTCACACGGCTTTAGACCACCTGGACAACTACAAGCACCTACATCAGGATGCTATTCATCGACTATAGCTCAGCATTTAATATCATCATTCCCACAATCCTGATTGAGAAGTTGCAGAACCTGGGCCTCTGTACCTCCCTCTGCAGTTGGAACCAGAAGACCACAATCTGTGTGGATTGGTGATAACATCTCCTCCTCATTGACAAGCAACACTGGTGCACCTCAATATGTGCATAGCCCACTGCTCTACTCTCTATACCCATGACTGTGCGGCTAGGCATAGCTCAAATACTATCTATACATTTGCTGATGATACAACCATTGTTGGTAGAATCTCAGGTGGTGATGAGAGGGCGTACAGGAGTGAGATATACTAACTAGTGGAATGGTGCCACAGCAACAACCTGGCACTCAATGTCAGTACGACGAAAGAGCTGCTTGTGGACTTCAGGAAGGGTAAGACGAAGGAACACATACCAATCCTCATAGAGGGATCAGAAGTGGAAAGAGTGAGCAGTTTCAAGTTCTTGGGTGTCAAGATCTCTGAGGATCTAACCTGATCCCAACGTATCGATGCAGTTATAAAAAAAAGGCAAGACAGCGACTCAGCGACTATACTTCATTAGGAGTTTGAAGATATTTGGCATGTCAACAAATACACTCAAAAACTTCTATAGATGTACTATGGAGAGCATTCTGACAAGCTGCATCACTGTCTGATATGGAGGGGCTACTGCACAGGACCGAAAGAAGCTGCAGAGTGTCATAAATATAGTCGGCTCCATCTTGGGTACTAGCCTACAATGTACCAAGGACATCTTCAAGGAGTGGTGTCTCAGAAAGGCAGCATTCATTATTAAGGACCTCCAGCACCCAGAGCATGCCTTTTTCTCACTGTTACCATCAGGTAGGAGGTACAGAAGCCTGAAGACACACACTCAGTGATTCAGGAACAACTTCTTCCCCTCTGAAATCCGATTCCTAAATGGACATTGAACACTACCTCACTTTTTTTAAATATATAGCATTTGTGTTTTTTGCACAATTTTTAATCTATTCAATATATGTATACTGTAATTAATTTACTTATTATTATTTTGTGTTTTTTCTTCTATATTATATATTGCATTGAACTGCTGCTGCTACGTTAACAAATTTCATGTCACATGCCAGTGATAATAAACCTGATTCTGATTCATCCCTTATTAGTCTTCTTGATCTGTCAATGATTTGACATTTTTGACATCATTTTTCTTAGATTTCTCCAAAGGTATCCAACTGATGGAACATGTTCTCTTGCTTACCTTCTTATTTACCCAATCACAGAAGGAATCCTGGGCTGCCAATGCTTCTGTTTGCTGCCTCTTCATTACCCAAAGGATATATTACTGGTTGTCCCCTATCCATCATCTATATGCCAGCCTTTAGTGTTATCATCTGAATCCAGGTTGGGATTCTCCACATGTACAGAGAGGCACTAAAACCCCTTCATCAGTGCTCTTCCAACCCCACTATTGCCAGTAAATTATCAGACCAGTGGAAGTACAGCTGTAGTACTGTACAGTACAGAAAATATTTGGGCAGATGGGGCTCGTCAGCCGTGGTTGGCAGTTTATCTAGGAGAAGGAAAATTCTGAGCTAAAAACCTCTGCCATCTTGGGGAGTAAACCCTGAGAAAGGCTTTGGGAAAAAAAACCCTGAGGAGAAATCCAGATCTGGAGTCCCTAAGATTCATTGAGTTCAACGCCGACTGACAACTCCTGTGATGCTGCTGGTGCCAAACTGTATCAGGTTCTGCCATTCCTTTTAATTCATCAGCTGCGCAGAGAGGGGAAGAGCTTGATCCATGGGCAACAGCTTGCTCTCCATATCGTACTGCCCTGGATTTTGTATTGGCTTTCATAATCGACTACATAGATTGCTAGGATGCAACATCCGTGGTTGATCCTGACCAATGGAGGCCTCACTGTAAATTACAGTAAGAAATATATATTTTTATTGTAATATATTAATATCATTGTTTATATGTTTATTTTATATATGTATTAAATAGTATATATTATGTATATACAATATGTGCATACACTGTATATGAATGTATTTATATATACATATAATAAATAGAGCAAAAAGAAGGCAAAATAGTAAGGTACTGTTCATGGTTAATTGTCTGCTCAGAAATCACAGTTTTATTATTTTTCTAGACACCACCTCGAGGGGAGCTATGGTAATACAATGGATTCTGGTTAATTGGGACACATTGTGACCAGTACATTTTGGCCCAATTAGCCAGTTTCATGGAAATACATAGTTAAAATGGTATAAAAACTACCATTTAACTGAGTAACAAATTATGTATTCAAATAAAATACAGAACAAATTACAGCATTACCAATACAGTACTATAAAACTGTGTATTAGTTCTTAACAGTTATCAATGTAGGAATTCGTCCAGTGTATGCTGTCACGTTCTTTTGATTGACTGTAAATGAACAAAATCAGCACAGACAGCTAGTGCAGATAATGGATGCCTTCATATAATGCTTTTAATGATTGCATCCTCCACATGTTCATTTTCACGGTAACATTCAAGATCATTGTCGATACCTTCAGATTTTTTGTACTTCCTAATTTGTTGAAGTAGTGAAGTTGTTTCATTTTCACTCCTGGCCGTTTCTGGCATCTCAAACAAAAATGCTTGAAACCACAGTGAGCAAAACAGTTCTGAATGGTCTTATGCTTACTTCTCGCCAACTATCAGTGACAAAATCACTGCTTTTTGAACACACACAACTGATGTTATTTAAAAACTCTTCACTCTAAGCACTGTGGAATGTCTAATGGCCACATAAGTGAATGTGGCTAACACTAGTTAGAAACTGCTTCACCTTTTATTGGCCTTCCTCTATCATGTCCTGTTTAAGTCTAGAGAAAATAAGAAGTCGGACATTGGATACATCCTTTAAATTTGAAGAAATATGGCGACCTTTTATTCAATATTTTCATATGATCTGATTTTTGTACTTCCAGCTCTTACAGCTATTTTTTTTCAGAACCTTGGGTTTGATCAGAGGGTCTCTCTTCTCTTGGTTTTTCTCTCAGGATGGACTGCCCAGTCCCTTTTTTTTCTGTTTAGAATAGTGTTTTTTTCCCTCTTCTTTATATAAAAATTTCTAATAGTCCTTCCTTTCTTCATAAATTGATAAGAGGAGAATTATACATTCTAAATCAAATTTATACTTTGTAGATCAACTCTATGTGTGATTCTGATATTGTTTATTTTACCTTCTGTATGTACTGCTATTGACATATATACCAGAGATATTCTCCTCTTGTTTGTATACACACTTTTTTAAAAAAATCAATAAAAAGATTGAAAAAAGAAAGAAAGAAACTGCTTGGCAACAGTCTCTTGTCCCAATTAAGTGGCACAGTGCACCTGGAGTATTGTCTGCTGGTCTGATCTCCCACCTTAGAGAAGAAGTCTGATTTTTCAAGGTTCTGCTGATAGGTATGAACAGCAATGAGTTAACTCCATTTCTGCATTCACCAACTGATCTGCTGAATAGGTTACTGTGGGGATGTGGGGAGTGCAGGGGAAAATAATGAATGAGAGATAGGAAAAATTGGGCAAAGAGCAATGAAAGAGAATCTGTGAGAATATGCCATGTTTTAAACAAAAATATTCTCATATCAAATATGCATGGTAACATAGCTTTATTGAATGGAGGCTGATAAACTCTGAAGTAGTAAGGGCTGTAAAGTTACAGGGGAAATCAGAATCAGGTTTATTATCACTGGCATGTGACGTGAAATTTGTTAACTTAGCAGCAGCAGTTCCATGCAATACATAATCTAGCAGAGAGAGAAAAAATAATAATAAATAAACAAGTAAATCGATTATGTATATTGAATAGATTATTAAAAATGTGCAAAAACAGAAAACTGTATGTTAAAAAAGTAAGATAGTGTCCAAAGCGTCAAAGTCCATTTAAGAATCGGATGGCAGAGGGGAAGAAGCTGTTCCTGAATCACTGAGTGTGTGCCTTCAGGCTTCTATACCTTCTACCTGATGGTAACAGTGAGAAAAGGACATGCCCTGGGTGCTGGAGGTTTTTAATAATGGACATTGCCTTTCTGAGACACCGCTCCCTGAAGTTGTCCTGGGTACTTTGTAGGCTTATACCCAAGATGGAACCGACTAGATTTGCAACCTTCTGCAGCTTCTTTCGGTCCTGCGCAGTAGCCCCTCCATACCAGACAGTGATGCAGCCTGTCAGAATGCTCTCCACAGTACAACTATGGAAGCTTTTGAGTGTATTTGTTGACATGCCAAATCACTTCAAACTCCTAATGAAGTATAGTCGCTGTCTTGCCTTCTTTATGACTACATCAATGTGTTAGATCCTCAGAGATCTTGACACCCAGGAACTTGAAGCTGCTCACTCTCTCCACTTCTGATCCCTCTATGCGGATTGGTATGTGTTCCTTCATCTTACCCTTCCTGAAGTCCACAATCAACCCTTCCGTCTTACTGACATTGAGTGCCAGGTTGTTGCTGCGGCACCATTCCACTAGTTGGCATATCTCACTCCTGTACGCCCTCTTGTCACCATCTGAGATTCTACCAACAATGGTTGTATCATCAGCAAATTTATAGATGGTATTTGAGCTATGCCTAGCCACACAGTCATGAGTATACAGAGAGTAGAGCAGTGGGCTAAGCACACACCCCTGAGGTGCGCCAGTGTTGATCGTCAGCGAAGAGGATATGTTATCACCAATCTGCACAGACTGTGGTCTTTTGTTTAGGAAGTTGAGGATCCAATTGCAGAGGGAGGTACAGAAGCCCAGGTTCTATAACTTCTCAATCAGGATTATGGGAATGATGGTATTAAATGCTGAGCTATAGTCGATGAACAGCATCCTGACGTAGGTGTTTGTGTTGTCCAGGTGGTCTAAAGCTGTGTGAAGAGCCATGGAGATTGCGTCTGCCATTGACCTATGGTGTTGATAGGCAAATTGCAATGGGTCCAGGTCCTTGCTGAGGCAGGAGTTCAGTCTAGTCATAACCAAACTCTTAAAGCATTTCATCACTGTCGATGTGAGTGCTACCGGACGATAGTCGTTAAGGCAGCCCACTGGTATAATTCTTCTTTGGCACTGGTATAATTATTGCCTTTTTGAAGCAAGTGGGAACTCCTGCCTGTAGCAGTGAGAGGTTGGAAATGTCCTTGAATACTTCCGCTAGTAGGCAGGAGAATAGGGTTGAGGGGGATAATAAACAATCGAATGATGAAGTAGATGATGGGTTGACTGGCCTAATTCTGCTCCTATCTTAAAGTTCAAGTAAGTATGCCTTATGGTCTAATGGTAATATACCAGCAGTATAGAGTATATCTACAAGTATTCACTAGGTTGATTCCTGGGTTGGGATAATAGTCAGAATCAGATTTATTATCACTGGCATGTGTTGTGAAATTTGTTAACATAGCAGTAAAAGTTCAATGAATACATGATAATATAGAAAAAAGTAAAAATAAGTAAATCAATTACAGGAAGTGTATATTGAGTAGATTAAAATAGTGCAAAAACATAATTTTCATATTTTGTTTCCAAATTAGCAATCACAGATTCAGAACAGCACAGTGACCATTTAAGACTGACATAAAGAGAAATTTCTTCACCCACAGAGTAATGAATCTCTGGAACTCTCTAAATCATTGCAGTATATATTTAAGACATGTGACAGATTTTTAGATAATAAGGGATTCAGAGTTTGTATAGGAAAATGATACTGGGGTAAAAGATCAATTAGGATATTACTAAAGCGTAGAAAAAGTGTGAGAGCCCAGGTAGCTTAGCCACCTTCTTCATCTTCGAATCTGATTGAACATATCACAGTTGTCACCAACTTCGTTAAGATCTGTGGGGGAGAGAATGTGTCTTTGAGAACATACTGGACATATCTCAACCAAAAGCAGTGGATGACCCAGGAGATTCACAGTCTGCTGAGGACTAGATCTGTGGCATTCAAGACTAGTGGACAGAACTATACAAGTCCAGGTATGACTACGAAAGGCTATTTTAAGAGCAAATAAACAATTGCAATTGAAGTTAGAGACAGAATCAGCTTTGTCAGGGTTTTCAGGTCTTTACTTCCTAACATAATGAATGGCTGTGATGCTTCACTCCCAGATGAAGTCAACACCTTTTCTGCACACTTTGAAATGGAGAATCGAACTACATCTGTGTGAATTACTGCAGCATCTGGTGACCCTGCGATCACCATCTTGGAGGTTGGCATCAGAACATCTTTCATGAGGGTAAACCCTTCTAAGGCATCAGGCCCTGATGGTGTACCTAGAAGGGCACTGAAAATCTTCCAACCAATAGGCAGGAGTGTTCAAGGACATCTTGGATTTCTCACTGCTGTAGTTGAAGGTCCCGACCTGCTTCATACCAGTGCTCAGGAAGAGCAGGGTGAGCTGCCTCTGTGACTATCATCTAGTTGCACTGATGTCTGCTGTGATGAAGTGCTTTGAGAGATTGGACATGGCTAGAATCAACTCCTCCCTAAGCAAGGACCTGGACCCATTACAATCTGCCTAGTCACTCACACTGGCTCTCCACTCAGCCTTGGATCACCTGGACAATAGTAATACTTACTATTTGATTGATTATTGTTTATTGATTACAGCTCAGTGTTCAACACGATTGTACCTTCAGTACTCATCAACAAGGTCCAAAACCTGGGCCTCTGTACCTCCCTCATCGCGAGTTCACAGTCAGTGCAGTTTGGAAATAGCATCTCTGCTTCACCGACGATCAACACTGGTGCAACTCAAGGATGTGTGCTTATCCATTGCTCTACTCCCTCTATACCCATGACTGTGTGGGTAGGCACAGCTCAAATGCCATTATAAATAAAGAGTTGACAAAACTATTGTTGGCAGAATTTCAGATGGTGACGAGGAGGCACACAGAAATGAGATAGATCAGCTGGTTGAGTGGTGTTGCAACAACAGCATTGCACTCAACAGCAGTAAGACCAAGGAATTGATTGTGGACTCCAGAAAGGGGAAGTCAAGGGAACACACACCAGTTCTCATCGAGGGATCAGCGGTGGAAAGGGTGAGCCGATTCAAGTTCCTGGGTGTCAACATTTCTGAAGATCTTTCCTGGACCAAACGTATTGATACAATTACAAACAAAGCACAACAATGGCTATATTTCATTAGGAGTCTGAGGAAACTTGGTATGTCACCAAAGACTCTAAGAAATTCCTACAGATGTACAATAGAGAGCATTCTAACTGGCTGCATCACTGTCTGGCATGGAGGGGCCACTGCACTGGATCAGAAAAAGCTACAGGAAGTTGCAAACCCAGTCAACTCCATCATGGGCGCCAGCCTCCCCAGCATCAAGGACATCTTCAAAAGGAAATGCCTCAGAAAGACAGCATCCATTATTAAGGACTCTGATCGCCCAGGACATGCCATCTTCTCATTGCTACCATCAAGGAGAAAGTACAGCAGCCGGAAGAGGCATACTCAATATTTTAGGAACAGCTTCTTCCCTTCTGTAAACAGATTTCTGAATGGAGAATGAACCAATCCATGAACACCACCTCACTAGATTTGTTTCCTTTTTGCTCTCTTTTTGCACCACTGATTTAATTTATCTTTTAAAAATATTTCTTATTGTAGTTTATAGTTTTTTATTATGTATTGCACTGTACTGCTGCCACAAAACAACAAATTTCATAACATAGGCCAGTGATATTAAACCTTACTCTGATCTGCTGTCTCAAGGTGGCATTTTAGCATAGAGATTAACACATTGCATTACAGTGCTAGCGATTATGGATTGCAGTTCAATTCCTGCCACTCCCCGTAAGGACTTTGTATGTTCTCCCCGTGACCACGTGGGTTTCCTTCCATAATGCAAAGATGTATGGGTTATGGTTAGTATGTTCTGGACATGCTATGTTGGCACTAGAAGTGTGGTGACACTTGTTGGGCTGCCTAGCACAATCTTTGCTGATTTGAAGTGATGCAGAATGACAACTTTCACTGTATGTTTCGATGTTTGATGTACTTGTAACAAATAAAGCTAATCTTAAAATCTGAAATCCCTGGAATTCCAACCTCGTGAATATAGTTATTCTATTCCAGTTCTGATCTCTCGAGCATCTATGATTTTAATTTCTCTACCATTATCAAATATATGTTAAGTATATATCAAATTTATATGCTACAGCCTAAGACCTTCAATTTACCCCATTCTCTATGAACTTTCCTTTTTAGTAATGTACAATAAAACCTATATCTTTGATGAAGTTTTAAGTCATCTGCCTTAATATTTCCTTTCGTAGTCCACTCCACACTTTATTTTAAATGCTGCCCTTGGCAATGTTATGTTATTTTACCATTGCAGGAGAAAATATTTTTCTTTAATTTCTCTCTTATCCTTTTAAACCATAAAGCCATAGGATATTGGAGCTGAATTAGGCCATTTAGCCCATCCAGTTTGCTCCACCATTCCATCATGGCTGATTTATTATCACTCTCCTGCCATTCTCCTGCCTTCTCCCCATAAGCTTTCATTCCAAGAACCTCCTCTGGATTCCTAATAAAAGTGTAGAAAATCATGAGGAAAAGAGGTTGGGGAAAATGGAGCCTTTTTCCTCAGGTGCAAATATCAGATATTAGAGGGCAGAGATTTAAGGCGAGAAGGGAAAATTGAAAGGAGATTAGCAAGTGTTGTCCTCAACCATCAGGCTCCTAAACCAGAGTAGGCCTCTAGCACCCAGGGCATGCCCTTTACTCACTGTTACCATCTGGTAGGAGGTACAGAAGCCTGAAGGCACACACTCAGTGATTCAGGAATAGCTTCTTCCCCTCTGCCAACTGATTCCTTAATGAACATTGAACCCTTGGACACCACCTCACTTTCTTTAAATATACAGTTTTTCTGTTTTTTGCAGTTTTAAAAAATCTATTCAATATATGTATACTGTAATCGATTCAATATGTATACTGTAATTGATTTACGTATTTATTATTACTTTTATTTAATTTTATTATTATTTATATTTCTTCTATACGTATTATGTATTGCATTGAACTACTCCTGCTAAGTCAACAAATTTCAAGTCACATGCAGGTGATAATAAACCTGATTCTAATTCTGATTCACTCACCCCAACACTAAACTGATTCCACAACCTGTAGACTCACTTTCAAGGACTCTTCAATTCATGTTCTGAGTTATTTATCTATTTGTTTGTATTTGTACAGTGTTTTTCTTTGCATATTAGTTGTCAGCCTCTCATTGATTCTATTGTATTTCTTTGTTCTACAGAGAATGCCTGCAAGAAAATGAATGTCAGGGTTGTATATGGTGACATATACATCCTTTGATAATAAATTTAAAGATTCAAGGTACATTTGTTATCAAAGTATGTGCACTGAATACAACTCTGAGATTCGTCTTCCTGTGGACAGCCATGAAACAAAGAAACACCAAGCACCAAGCACCCAACATGCGATAGAAGAGCAAATTGCACAAATGACAAAAAATGAGCGAACAACATAGAATATCAACTTCAAACCAGAAGTATTCAGTTTAGTTTAGTTCAGCACCACACTGCGAGCTGATTTCTGCCAGCCTTCGCAGAAGCGCCCCAGTCCGCACTGATTGCCTCTATCAATCTGCTCTAAAACAGCAAAGAGTAACCAGAATCCAGTAACACATGCAACATGAACTCCAAAGTCCCCCAAAATGAATCTACAGCCATGAGCCCCACAGAGCAATCCTTGCAACATGGAACACAACACAGGCATACGGCACTGAACACCTGCCCACACTCTGCTCTCATCTTCATCGACTTCAACCTTGCTCGAAGCCTCAATTAGAATCGATCATGGTCTCCAGGCCACATGCTCTGCTCTCAACCTTCCTCAATTGCCCAATATGTAAACGATAGGTTCCAATGTCATGCAGCTTAGTGGTATAATCATATTTCAAAGTAGTAAAAGAAGCAGTTTTATGAACTGCCTGCAGGATGTTGCCAATGGTTGTGTTCACTTGAATTCAGGCAACATCCTGCTGAACCTCTCTAAAGCCTCTGCATCTTTGAATTTTTCTTGGAACTTTGAACTTAATTTCATCAACTGGAAATTTTAAATCTGCTTTTCCCACTTCAGATGCTGCTTGGCCTGCTGAATAACTGCAGCATTTTGTGTTTTTGTAGATGGTTTAATGTTTTATTCAAAATACACACTTCCAACAAGACAGGATAGCCTCAGTACTGAACTAGGTTGTTTTCTACTAAATTCCCTGAGCTACTGCTATAAGAAGAATGTTTACAATAAATTAAGATCAAATTGTACACAGGTGGTATTCTGTTCCTCCAATTTTAACTCATTCCCTTGCCCATCAAGGTTCACAACTCGTGAAGTCATTAGGTCGTAGAATGAAAGAGTGTAGAATGGGACCATTCATCAAACGTAGATGGCTTGGAAAACAATTGCATTACTCTTGCCCCTTCCCTCTCCTCAGGATTTAACCCAACACCTTCCCCTTACTCCACCCCACCAATTTTTCAGGTATATAAATGCAGTGGCCACTTTATTAGGTGCATATGCATTTAATTATTTACTTACCCCTGACAGCAGCTTGCCAAAGTCCTCTGCTCTGGGCCAGACTTTCAAGTAGTCCCCAGATGTATCCTATATTCAAGGATTCTTTCCTTCCCAGGGATGAGGCTTTTGGAGTTTCTGTTGTTTTTTTAAAACCAGGATCTGATTGCTAGCCCCATACCCAACCCTCCTCCTTTTGCAGCAGGTTTGGGACCATCATGGCGGTGTTACACCTGTATAATTGCTCATTAAAACAAACCTCTCATTAACAAATCATGTGGCAGCAATTCATGCATAAAAGCATGTGGAAATGGTTGAGAGGTTCATTTATTGTTCATACCAAGCATCAGAATGGAGAGGAAATGTGTTCAAGTGACTTTGACAATGGGATGATTGCTGATGTCAAATGGAGTGGTTTTAGTATATCGGAAGCTGCTGATTTCCACACACAACAGTCTAGAGTTTACAGAGAATGGTGCAAAAAACAAAAATAAAAATTCAGTGAGCGGCAGATTTGTGGGTGCAAACACCTTGTTAATGAGAGAGTCAGAGGAGAATGGCCAGACTGGTTCAAGCTGACAGGAAGGTGACAGTAACTCAAATAACCACGCGTTACGACAGTGGTGTGCAGAAGGTAATCTCTGAATGCACAACATGTCAAACATTGAAATGGATGGGCCACAGCAGCAGAAAATCAGGAACATACTGATTTTTTTTCAGCGGTTTGGTCGGGGCACAACTGCGCAAGCACGTAGACGTCAGCCAGTGAGAACATCGAGAAGATTTTAAAAGGAGACAGCTTTGTAGAATGGGCATTGGAGGAGCGGGTGACATAGTAGAGGGAGACAGAGGCTTTGGCTTAACGGGGCTTCGGAGATAACAGATCGAAGTGAGGTAGGTTATCTGTGTAGAATACAGACAGGAAGAATGTGTGTGAGGCCGGTGTTCTGTGCTCGGTGTCAGATGTGGGAAGTCCGGGAAACTCCCAGCCTCCTGGACGGCCACATCCGTGCCAGGTGCATCAAGCTGCAGCTCCTTCGGGACTATGTCAGGGAATGCAGCTCGGTGACCTTCGTCTGGTCAGGGAGAGTGAGGGGTGATAAATAGGAGCTACAGGCAGGTACTGGGGCCTGGGGAGACAGATAAGTGGGTTAACAGTCAGGAGAGGGAAGGTCAGGAGTCAGAGGCTAGGGAGCACCCCTGTGGCTGTACCCCTAGACAATAAGTACTCCTATTTGAGTACTGTTGGGGAGATGGCCTACCTGGGGGAAGCAACAGTGGCTGTGCCTCTGGCACAGAGTCTGGCCCTGTAGCTCAGAAGGGTAGGGAAGGGAAGAGGAAGGCAGTAGTGATAGGGGACTCTATAGTCAGGGGGTCAGACAGGCGACTCTGTGGACGCAGGAAAGAAACATGGATGGTAGTTCACCTCCCAGGTGCCAGGATCTGGGATGTTACTGATCGCATCCACGATACCCTGAAGTGGGAAGGAGAACAGCCAGAGGTCATGGTACATATTGGTACCAACAACGTAGACAGGAAAAGGGAGGAGGTCCTGAAAGCAAACTACAGGGAGTTAGGAAGGAAGTTGAGAAGCAGGACCACAAAGGAAGTCATTTCGGGATTACTGTCTGTGCCACGTGACAGTGAGAATAGGAATAATGTGAGGTGGAGGATAAATGCGTGGCTGAGGGGTTGGAGAAAGTGTTGGAAAAAGAGAGAGAGAGAGCTACCACTTCTACCTCTTCCAACGATTCTGAGTGAGGCACAGAGAGATCTGTATTTACTGACAATTACCTTTATTATTCAAACTAACAAGTATGTGAATTCATACACTAAATACCTTGTGCGCACACCTGCTAAGTATCCCTGACTCTATTGATAGTCAAAGAATAGCAAAGGTCTTACCCGGGTGGAGGAATTTACGCTGGCCAGGCGCTCCTTGTTCCTCGTGATCCCGATTCACTCTCCATGTGCTTCACGCAGGGTTCTTCTCGCTTGTATCTGCGATGGTTATTCTTCAAAGTTACCGCCACCAGCACCCACAAAGCATCCACTTTTATATCCATTTCTTATCAATTCAAATGTCGCATTCCCATGTCATTGGCCGCAGGTCATGTGTCTGGCCTTTAACACTTGGTCATTGGCTCTGGTCCAAAGCAGCATCCATCTATTGTCCTCTCCCCATCAAGGGACAGTTGCTGACTCATGGCTCTTTGTTCTCAGTCAGCAATGAGCTTGAATCGCCTCAGGCATTCACAATCCTGCATGTTATAGTCAACCAAAGAACACCTCACAAACAACTCCTTATTTGGAAATGACCTCCAGTCCAGCAGATTACCTGAAGAGTCTTTGTGCCTTCTTTAAAACACTAATCAAGCCCAGCATGTCAAGCTCACAAAATGAAGAATAGAGTGTCTTCACAAAATGGCAGCCTCCATCCCCCAAGCACACGGCAAGAACAAAGACTGCTTCCACTGTCCTTGATTCATTTGAATTCACTGATTTGAAGATTGTCATTCTTTCTGGCCAAAACAAGGATTCAGATTTCTGGATCATTGAGACCTCTTTTGTGGCAGAAGTGACCTGTACAAAAAGGACGGGTTGCACTTGAACCCCAGGGGTACCAATATGGGAGGTTCACTAAGGCTATTGGGGGGTGGGAACCAAACTGAAGAGACGGAGGAATAGGTAGTTGGCTCACAAATAAAGAAAGCTTGGAGACAGTGCGAGAGGGAGGATAGGCAGGTGATAGAGAAGGGATGCGCTCAGACCAATGGATTGAGATGTGTCTATTTTAATGCAAGGAGTATTATGAACAAAGCAGATGAGCTTAGAGTGTGGATCAGTACTTGGAGTTATGATGTTGTGGCCATTACAGAGACTTGGATGGCTCAGGGCAGGAATGGTTACTTCGAGTGCCAGGCTTTAGATGTTTCAGAAAGGACAGGGAAGGACGTAAAAGAGGTGGGGACATGGTACTGTTGATCAAGGATAGTGTCATGGCTGCAGAAAAGGAGGAAGACATGAACGGATTGTCTATAGAGCATCTGTGGGTGGAATTTAGGAACAGGAAGGGATTAATAACTACTGGGTGTTCTTTATAGACCACCCAATAGTAACAGGGACATCGAGGAGCAGATAGGGAGACAGATTATGGAAAGGTGTAATAATAACAGGGTTGTCGTGGTGGGAGATTTTAATTTCCCAAATATCAATTGACGTGTCTCTAGAGTGAGGGGTTTAGATAGGGTGGAGTTTGTTAGGTGTGTTCAGGAAGGTTTCTTGACACAATATGTGGCTAAACCCACAAGAGGAGAGGCTGTACTTGATTTGGTATTGGGAAATGAACCTGGTCAGGTGTCAGATCTCTCAGTGGGAGAGCATTTTGGAGATAGTGATCACAATTCTATCTCCTTTACCATAGCATTGGAGAGGGATAGGAACAAGTTAGGAAAGCAATTAATTGGAGTAAGGAGAAATATGAGGCTATCAGGCAGGAACTTGGAAGCATAAATTGGGAAGAGGAAATGTATGGAAGAAATGTGGCAAATGTTCAGTGGGTATTTGCATGGAGTTCTGCATAGGTACATTCCTAGGAGACAGGGAAAGCAACCGTGGTGTACAAAGGCTGTTGTAAATTTAGTCAAGAAGGAAAAAAGAGCTTGCGAAAGGTTCAAAATACTAGGTAATGATAGAGATCTAGAAGCTTATAAGGTTAGCAGGAAGGAACTTAAGAAAGAAATTACGAGAGGCAGAAGGGCCCATGACAAGGTCTTGGCAAGCAAGATAAGGAAACCCCAAGGCATTCTACAAGTATGTGAAGAGCAAGAGGATAAGACATGAGAGACTAGGACCAATCAAGGGTGACAGTGGAAAAGTGTGCATGGAACTGGAGGAGATAGCGGAGGTACTTAATGAGTACTTTGCTTCAGTATTCACTACAGAAATGGACCTTGGTGATCGTAGGGATGACTTGCAGTGGACTGAAAAGCTTGAGCATGTAGATATTAAGAAAGAGGATGTGCTGGAGGTTTTGGAAAGCATCAAGTTGGATAAGTCACCAGGACTGGATGAGATGTACCCTAGGCTACTGAGGGGGGGGCGAGGGAGATTGCTGAGCCTCTGACAATGATCTTTGCATCATCAATGGGGACGGGAGAGGATTGGAGAGTTGTGGATTTTGTGCCCTTATTCAAGAAAGGGAGTAGAGATAGCCCAGGAAATTATAGACTAGTGAGTCTTACTTCTGTGGTTGGTAAGTTGATGGAGAAGATCCTGAGAGGCAGGATTTATGAACATTTGGAGAGGCATAATATGATTAGGAATAGTCAGCATGGCTTTGTCAAAGGCAGGTCATGCCTTACGAGCCTGATTGAATTTTTTGAGGATGTGACTAAATGCATTGATGAAGGTAGAGCAGTAGATGTAGTGTATATGGATTTCAGCAAGGCATTTGACAAGGTACCCCATGCAAGGCTTATTGAGAAAGTAAGGAGGCATGGGATCCAAGGGGTCATTGCTTTGTGTATCCAGAACTGGCTTGCCCACAGAAGGCAAAGAGTGGTTGTAGATGGGTCATATTCTGCATGGAGGTCGGTCACCAGTGGTGTGCCTCAGGGATCTGTTCTGGGACCCCTACTCTTCGTGATTGTTATAAATGACCTCGATGAGGAAGTGAAGGGATGGGTTTGTAAATTTGCTGATGACACAAAGATTGGGGGTGTTGTGGATAGTGTGGGGGGCTGTCACAGCGGGACATTGATATGATACAAAACTGGGCTGAGAAGTGGCAGATGGAGTTCAACCCATATAAGTGTGAGGTGGTTCATTTTGTTAGGTCAAATATGATGGCAGAATATAGTATTAATGGTAAGACTCTTGGCAGTGTGGAGGATCAGAGGGACCTTTGTGTCCGAGTCCATAGGACACTCAAAGCTGCTGCACAGGTTGTCTCTGTGGTTAAGAAGGCATATGGTGCATTGGTCTTCATCAATCATGGGATTGAGTTTAGGAGCCAAGAGGTAATGTTACAGCTATACAGGACCCTGGTCAGACCCCACTTGGAGTACTGTGCTCAGTTCTGGTTGCCTCATGCTGTGGAAACTATAGAAAGGGTGCAGAGGAGATTTACAAGGATGTTGCCTGGATTGGGGAGCTTGCCTTATGAGAATAGGTTGAGTGAATTTGGCCTTTTCTCCTTGGAGTGACGGAGGATGAGAGGTGACCTGTTAGAGGTGTATAAGATGATGAGAGGCATTGATTGTGTGGATAGTCAGAGGCTTTTCCCAGGGCTGAAATGGCTAGTACGAGAGGGCATAGTTTTAAGCTGCTTGGAAGTAGGTACAGAGGAGATGTCAGGGGTAAGGTTTTTTACACAGAGAGTGGTGAGTGCGTGGAACTGGCTGCCAGCGATGGTGGTGGAGATGGTTACCAGAGGGTCTTTTAAGAGACTCCTGGACAGGTACATGGAGCTCAGAAAAGTAGAGGGCTATGGGTAACACTAGGTAATTTCTAAGGTAAGGACATGTTTGGCACAGCTTTGTGGGCCAAAGGGCTTGTACTGTGCTGTAAGTTTTCTGTTTCTGTACACCCGGTGGCCACTTTATTAGGTACCTCCTAATCAGGTGGTAATTATTGACCTGCTCTGCTCTTATTTCCTACATGATTCTTTAAAGAAAAACACACAAATGATATTATTAAAAGGTGAGGAGCTTTGAAATTTTTGGAAATAGACACCCCTACCCGGCGACGTGAATGTACACAGTTGCAAAGAAAAGCAAAATACCCCGGCATTAACGAAGAGCCAGAATAAAACTCAATACCCCAAGAAGCGCGGGACCTCGTTAAACCTGCCTTTGGTGAGAAACATGAATGTATTGTCGTTTTCCTTTAGGACAACTTGGTCGCGGTTAGCGTGACGCTATTACAGCCCGGGGCATTCGGGGTTCAATTCCGGCTGTCGATTCGGTTAAATTCTGTAAGGAGTCTGTACGTCCTCCCCATGGAATACGTTGGTTCTCCGGTTTCCTCCCACAGTCTAAAGACGTCCTGTGATTAGGCTAGTGCTGCATAGGTGGGTTACTGGGTTGTGCAGCTCGTTGGGTTTGAAGGGCCTGTTCCACGCTGTTTGTCGAATTAAATAAAGTCCGTCAGCAATGGGAACAGCTGTATCCAAACACGCGTCGCTGGCACCAGGCAGCGTTTTCAACGCGGTTTGTAAATTGGATTAACTTTCGTGCGTACCCTTTGGCATGGCATAAATATTGGCGGAGATGGCGTCTTGATGAGCGGGCCTCAGAGGAGACCGGAAGGAGATCTGTGTGGTCTCTTTTTTAAAATCTCAATGCATCTGTTGTATGAGTGTCACACGACACCCAGGTATTAGCTGAAATCTTGCTTTTTAAAAATAAAGGTTGAATAACCTACACTGTTAGTGTTTCATTCCCACCTAATAGTTCCCATGACAACCCGCAAAATATGCACCAGGCAGTGGTTAAGTAGATACCGTATTCTCAACCAGGCGGAGTTTCTTTCAAACACAATTAAAGGGCGCAGCAACTGTCAATGCTCCATTTTCCCGCGGCTGTGTTTTTTTTTAAACAGCGAGGGCTGATGTTATCTCAGAGAACTGGAGGAGCCCGCAGTCCTACTGTGTGAGGGAGCTGAATCAACAAACGAACTTAAAATTATGGGACTGTTCAAAGAACCTTCAGTTTAATGACTTTACTTCTACTGATGTCAACTTGGCTCCTGTATTCCATCAATTGTAGCGATGCCTCCGAGCCAATTCCACCCGCTGCTGCCCCGCCTGCAAGCCAAATGTTCTCCATCAATCAAATGGTTACGTGCGCCGATTACTTCCTATCATAGCATCTCCAACGACCCCAACACCATGAGACCATAAGAGTAGAAGTAGGAGTAGAATTAGGCCTTTCGGCCCATGAAATCTGCTCTACATTCCATCATGGCTGATTTATTATCCCATTCTTCTGTCATCTCCCCGTAACCTTTGACGCCCTGGCGAATCAACAGCATATCAACCTCAACTTTTAATAAACCTAATGACCTGGGCCCCACAGCAACCTGTGGCCATGAATTCCACAGAGTCTCCACCCTCGGGCAAAAAATATCCTCCTCATCTGTGTTGTAGAATATTGATGCAATCACGAAGAAGGCACGTCAGTGACCAAGCTTCGTTTAGAGTTTGAGGAGATTTTGGCGTGTCACCAACGACTCTTACCAGCCTATATACTGTAGATGTACAGTGTAAAGCTTTTTGACTGGTTGCAGCACAACCTGGTATGCAGGGCCTAATGCGCAGGATGGCAAGAGGCTGCAGTGACTTGTACACTCAGCCAACTCCATCACTGGCACAACCCTCCCCAATATCCAGGAAACTTCAAGAGGCGGTGCCTGAAGAGGGTGGTATCCACCATTAAGGACCCTTGACTTTCAGGACATGCTCTCGTTCCTACCATCGGAGAAGAGGTACAGGAGCTTGAAGACCCACACTCAGCGATTCAGGAGCAGCCCCTCCCCTTCCGTTATGAGATTTCTGAATGTTCCATAAAAACGCTTCGGTTTTTTGCACTATTTTATAATGCTATAATTTTAATATCATTGCGGTTCCTTAAGATTGTCATAGCTGGAGGGGGTAGTGGGAATGAGCTCCCACTACCTATTAAATGCTCCCAATGGCGTGCATCTCAAATAGCCTCCGACAACCATGTCTGTTTCTACTAACAGGAGAAGGAGAAAGATGGGCTTACTGGCACCTTAAAACAAGTCGCTTCGGACAGATGGGGTTCGTCAGCCGTGGCTGACATCTCATCTAAGAAAAGCAAAACTAAAATCTCAAACCTTCGCTGCCTTGCGGCTATACCCACTCATAGGGAAGGCTTCGAGAGTAAACCCTGAGGAAAAATCCAGAGCTGGAATGCTTAAGACTGTCCTACGTTGAGCTCAATGCTGACTGGCAATTCCTGCGACGCTGCCGGTGCCAAACTGTATCGGTCTCTGCCGTTCCTTTGGGTTCATCAGATGCGTGGAGAGGGGGAGCCTGCTACATGGGCAACAGCTTGCTCTCCATATCATATTGTCCTTGCTTACGTACTGGCTTGCTTATATGTAGACAGCAACATCCATGGTCGACCCCGACCAACGGTGGGCCTCATATCTTTGCACCTTATCACTGCTGCAACACAATAGATTTAACGTCTTATATAAATGATAGTAAACCTAATTCTGGGGAGCGACGTGATGCCAACAAATGAGAAATGACATCGTCAACCAAACGTTGAAGACATTGGTTTTATAAACTGTTTTAAGAACCCCCAAAGGCATGGGAGTAGCAGCAAGCAATATAGATCATCAAAACTGCCCCATCAGCCTTACACTATCCCAAAGGTTCATGGCTCTGAGCCCGTACTCGCTTGTACTTAGAAGAATGATGGGATATCTCATTGAAACCTTTCGAATATAGAAAGGCCTAGAGAGTGGAGGTGGAGAGGATGTTTCCAATAATGGGAGAGTCTAGGATCAGAGGGCATAGTCTCAAAATACAAGGGAGTCACTTTAAAACAGAGATGAGGAGGAATTTCTTTAGCCAGAGGGTGGTGAAGCTGTGGAATTCATTGCCCCTGACGGTTGTGGATGGCACAATGTGTACTGGCAATGTCGGAATCTGGGTGTGGAGGAAAGCCAATGTAGAGACGGCTACCAGAATTCCCGCAGAACATCAGTAGCTCAGCCTAGCAACATCGCAAGACACAACGTTCTCAAAACTAGAACCCCTGGGCGTCTGCATAAATAATACAATAACACAGAATTCCCAAGCGCATCAGAATACACTTTACAAGTTTAAACAAAAAAAAACAAGAAATCACCAGGATACCGCATTACAAACAACAACCCGCTCAAGAAATTACACAAGGAGCTCTAAATTAATGTCTCTCGTCAAACAACAATTAACCAATTCAGGTGTTCTTAAAAACCATGGAGCCCAATGCTCACCGGCTCCTCGAACAAGTTCGAAGAGCTCATTACATGTGGAGACTAAGTCAATAGGTTTATTTAAAGCAGAGGTTGATTGGTTCTTGATTAGTAAGGGTGTCAAAGGTTACAGGGAGAAGGTGGGAGAATGGGGTTGAAGGGGATAATAAATTAGCCATGGTCTAATAGCGGAGTGGACTCGATGGCCTGAACAGCCCGTCAAAGTACATGAGGATTGAATACCTTGGTTCATTTCCCATGAGGAACTGAGGTTAAGAGTGGGAGTGATCCAGGAAGTGGGCGCTAATGGTCAGCTTTTGGCTGCAAGAAGGACTCACTCAACTCCACTGTTAAGGATATGTTTCAGAGGCAGTGGTTTAAATAAGCGGCATCTATCATTAAGAGTTCTCACCATTTGGGATATGCTCTCTTCACCTTACTACTATGAGAAACAAGGCACAGGAGCCTGAAGTCCCATACTCAACATTCAGAAACGGCTTTTTCACCTTTCCAAATGGTCCACGATCTCATTATTCCTCTTTTACACTTTATTTATTTTTGCAACCTATAGAGATGTTTATGCCTTGCAGTGTACTGCTGCCGCAGACATATTTCAGGACCATGTCAGTGATAGCAAACGTGATTCTGAGATGACACTAAACGTCAACTGTAATTACGCCTCCATAGGCGCTGCCTATCTTGTTGAACTCCTCCAGCGTTCTGTGTGTCACAAGAAGGAAGGGCCGAATATGTATAAAGACAAGGTTTCCCCCAAGAGCAGTAGTTAGAGAAGTACGATGGATCTGATGGTGTGGAGTTGTGCTGCTGGAGGAAAGATTGTAAAAGTGTTGGAATGAGTGGAAAGAAAATGAAGAGGTAAAGGGGACACATGAAAGACTGCAGAATCTGGAAATCCGGAGCAACACACAGAGAATATGATGGAGGAACTCAGTTCAAAGTACAAAGTAAAAATTATTAGCCAAGTATACATATGTCACCAAGTACTAGCATGAGATTCATTTTCTTGCAGACATTCACAGTAGGACACAGAAATACAACAGAATAAATCAAAAACTACTCACAACAACTGACAAAAAACCAATGTGCAAAAGACAAATGTGCAAATAAGTAAAAGTACATATAAATAAATGTAAATAGAAAGCTAAATGAAGTGATTGATTAATCAGTTAATTAATATTATTGAGAACATGAGATAAAAGTCCGTGAAAGTGCGTCCATAAGTTGTGGAATTATTTCAGTGTTGAGGTGTGAAGTTATCGGTGCTGGTTCAGAGGCCTGATGGTTTGTCCTGAACCTGAGGCTCCTGTGCCTCTTTCCCGATGGCAGCAGCGACAAGAGAGCATGGCCTCCATGGTGGGGGTCCTCTCTGATGGATGCTGCGTTCTTGTGGAAGCGTTCAACAGGTCAGGCTACATCTGTGGAGGGAAATGAATAATCGACATTTTTGAACCAAGACCCTTCGTCAGGACTGAAAGAAAATAGAACAGCTGGCAGGCTGTATCGTCCGGCAGAGTGAAAGGACGTTACAAGTTAACTTCTGTAAGAATACCAGAGGGGTCACGTTAGGCACACACAAATCGGAAGCTCCAGACACGTGCGGTACATATGGATCATTCATAGTTGTTCTTATATTGGGCACAGCTGCAATAAAGGATGGGTTTATTTGATGTGGCAAACAAGCTGTTATCAAGAATTTCATGCACATTTACGTTGTAAGAATCTCCGATATTGTACAGGAGTGGACAGCCAGATTTATCACATCAAGATCTCGTAAAGAAGCACAGCCATGACATACACCAGGAGCAGAATTAGGCCATTCAACCCATCGAAGCTAATCCGCCATTCCGTCATGACTGATTATTTATCCCTTTCAGCCATATTCTCCTACTTTCTCCCTGTAACCTTTGACACCCTCATAGAAAAGAACCTAGTAAAGAATCTCAACTTTAAATATACCCAGTGCCTTGGCCTCCATAGCCGTTTATGGCAATGAATTCCACAGATTCACCACGCTCTGGCTAAAGAAGATCCTCCTCATCTCTGTTCTATAGGGACATTCTTTTATTCTGAGGCTGCACCCTCTGGCTCCAGACTCTAAGGCCACACAAATCGTACCGGCTACGTTGGTTGGAGGTCGCCGTGAGATGCTTTGCTGTGAAACTTATCAGGGAGGCGGCGTTTCATGACAACGACCAACTATGCCCGAGTTTCTTGAGTGAGACGTGGATCAACCATCAGAAGAGACAGCACCGTCACCGAGCACGTAGAGTCATAGAGTAACGTACAAAGTGCCGAAGGAACTCAACAGGTCAGGCAATATACATGGATGAGTTGGCTCTTCGGGTTGAGACCCTTCATCAGAACGAGGGGAAATTATCCGCCCTACTCCACTGAGTGCTGCGTGTGATTATAAAACAGCGGAAAGCGCAAACTTTCCGGTCATTGATTGCAATAACAATCTGATATACAAGCTCCTATTCAGCTTTATTTGAAAGATCCTCTTCTGATAGAAATAAAATTAACACTGAAACAGTAGCTGACTCTGAGTATCTTCACCTCTATTGTTCCACCAGGACTCTGTATTACATTGGTCACCCCCCCCCCCATTAATTTACCACAGCACAACCTTCACGCGTTCTTCCACATGTGTAAATGGTAACTGATCCTGTATCTCAAACAAGTGATGGGAACTGTTGATCGAATATGGAAGAAATACCAAGTTACATTTTAAAGAAATAAGGTAATGTTCATATTTAAAATATATGCTTGTGAAAGAATGTAACTAACACTATAATATTTAGACTGCACTGGTAAGTGAGTGTTATTTTAACAATGATGCAAACTTTCTACCATTGTCGGTTATAAACACAAGAGATTCTACAGATGCTGGAAATCCAGAGTAATACACACAAAATGCCGGAGGAACTCGGCAGGTCAGGTTGCATCATGAGTCCTGATGAAGGGTCTCGTCCCGAAACGTCGATTCACCCATAGATGGTGCCACCATTGAGCACATTTCCAAGGTGCGCTGCTGCAGGGAAGCTGCACCCATCATCAGGAACCCCACCATCCTGGACATGCTCTCTTCTCGCGGCTGCCACCAGGAAGCAGGTACGGGAGCCTCCAGGTTCAGGAACAGTTTTTACCCTTCAACCATCAGGCTCTTGAACCAAGTGAGTTAACTTCTCTCAATTTCACTCACCCCAACACTGAACTATTCCGATGGAACATTTGGACTCACTTTTAAGGACTTTGTTATAAATGTTTTCCTTTTGTATTTGCGCAGTTTGTTATCTTTGGCACACTGGTTGCTTGCGGGTTTCATCGATTTTATTCTGTTCCCTTGTATTTACTGTGAATGCCCACAAGGAAATGAATCTCAGTGTTGCATATGGTGACATATATGTACTTTGATAACAAATTTATTGTGAAATTTTGAACTTTATAATTCCTCCAATCTCACTAAAATTCAATCAAAATCGTATTCCAGGTTAAATCACGATAATTACTTGAAGTTAAGGCCGTGTTAGGAACAGTGAGATCGGTGATGCAAAAATGCAGCATGCTCTACTGTTTGTATCAACAGAACCAATTAATATGGTTGTGATGGCTTAATTTCTATGTCAACTTGGAAATCCGTTTATGTTCATAGCCTTGTACAACTTCTTGCTTAGAGTATCGGGGAGATTCGACGATGACGTCACACCAGAGACCGTGCTGACGTCATGCCCCTTGTTGAAACCACCAGCGAAGTCAGTGAAATCCAATACACAGTGGCCCGAGTGACAAACTTGGAAACGTCCAATCAGGGCATCGTAAGCAAGTCAGCATGCCCCGTGACATAATAAGTTTAGCAACAAAGGATTGGCCTGACAACTGAGCAGCTGTTTGCTGTTTAGCCAGTAACACTAATCCCGCAATTAGCAATATTTTTAAAGCGGTAATCTCTTACCATGTCTTTGAAGCGTTTCCTGGGCTAGTATCACAATTAAACCACTCACTCCCACCTTCTAGGAGACTCCGGCCTTTGGCCTACTGAATAATTACGGCGCAAATCTCGACGGACCAAATGTCAATAATTACAAATTATTGGAGCAGCCAAAGCTCCCTTTCCCCCACCCCCCACCAAACCCCAATATCTTCCATCACAAATGTACTGAAGCGTAAATCATGTCATTAACCATTTGTGGAAAGTGTGCAGAATACAAAGGAAGTAAGTTCTGCGGGACCCTTGCAAAGGACAATAAGCAATTTCATCTGATAATGAATGACAGCAGTAATGTTTATTCTTAAACCTCTCGCTTTATCACAGTGTATCTTTTCATACAAGTGAGTCTGAGGTGGAGAGAAAGCTCTTTCCTTCCGGGACATCTTATGTGTGCGATTTGAAAAGGTCAAGAGGACGGGAGGGTATTACATTTTACTTGTAATGCCGACAGTGTGCATTTTTTAAATGCAGCCGATGCCTTGTGTTACATCGCAGCTGGTAAATGTAAGTGCAGCAAAATCGCATTGACAATCGGTAACTTTCCCAAGCATAAATTCGGAGGAAAAGAACGCCACATAGCAGTCCACATTTCGAGTCATAGAGTACTACAGCACAGAAACAGGCCCTTCGGCTCACCTATTCCGTACCGAACTATTAATCTGCTTAGTGCCATCAACCTGTACCTGAACCATTGCCCTCCCTGCCTCTCCCATCCATGTACTTATCCACATTTCTCTTAAATGTTGAAATAGAATCTGCATTCAGCACTTCTGTTTGCAGCTCTTTCCACCCTCTGAGGTTCTTCTTCTTCATTGAGTTTTTAGGGCAGTTGGCATCCACATTGTTGCATTACTGCTGTCAGAAATAATCCTACACTCTGAGTCTCAGCAAACTGCAAAGCGGCAAAGCTTTATTTTTCACGAGTCTGCAGAGTCGGACCCAAAACTGCTCCAGCAGTATTGAGCCCAGAGCATTACATTTCATTTCCTTTTATACAGTTTCAAGTAGGTTATCACGTGTCCCTCAGTTGCTGTATCATTCCTACAATTATTCATAGTCAGCTCCACTCTCCCCCTCCCCACAGGCTTGTACATTTCGGGGGTCACATACACATTTTCTCATATCCTCTGTCCTTGGAGTTAGCCATCCGCAGAGCCATGTCTGCCAAGTTTTCAAACACTTATCGGCCTTGGAGTTAGCCACAAGAGTACAGCTTATCTCCATCTGTTTCATCCACCTCCGCTCTCAGCTCCTAGCTTAATGACTCCTTTTTAGTTCTTCATGATTACCACAAGGTACAGATTGTACCTATACAGTTTTGCAAGAATCTTATATCCTTATTTAGCAATGTGTCAGCATATGTTTTGTAAGCTTAGATCTTAGCACAGTCTAACCTTAACCCTTTCTCTTCTTACAATTCCACCCTTTTTCTTTTTAGAGTGTGCTAAGGATTTGTCCAGGGATTCCACTCTTTCAGTTCCCTGCCTCGTTGCAACAGCATTTTAGCCGGGTCAGCTGGGTTCCCTGGCTGCATTACCTGTACTACTACTCGCGTTATTAATGCTCTCAAGCAGGGTATTAAGCATGGTAATATGATTATCATTATGAGTATTCCGCCTAATATTAACAGGGCTATTCGCCACCAGCTTCCTCCCAGCAGACTATCCAGCCAACTCAGGTTCCCTAAGGATCTCCAAGTTTGTACTGGCACATGGGCCAACTTCCGAATTTTGTCGGATATTTTCAACACTGCCTTTCCATTATCATTTATCTTTAGGCAACAGTTTGTCAGATTGAACTTTCCACAGACCCCTCCCTCGGAGGCCAATAGGTAATCCAATGCTAATCGATTTTGGTATATGGCTGTTCTCATCTGGCTTTGCTGCTCAGCCAGCAATTCCAGAGCCAATGCGGTTTGGTTGGTGATCACCTCTACTACAGCTTGTAGGCGTATTATTCGATTTAACATATATACCGGGGTTCGGTAACCCCATGACCCATCCTGGGCCCAAGTTGCTGGTCCGTAATATTCAATGATGCGTGCTGGAGGCCACTCGTCGCCCCATTCTCCCACCTTTATCTCCCGCTTCTCCCTTCTCAGTGAGTCAAATAACTTGATTTCCAATTCCCTATCTTCATCCTGGGGTAGGAGGAAGAACTCTGGCCTTATAAGGCCTAAGAAACAAACTCCTCCCCATCCTTTCGGCAATTTGGTGTATGCCTGATTCCCACAAATCCAGAACAGACCTTCTGGGACAAATCCTCCTTTCCTTGCTTTCCGCCAGGCTTTCCAAACACTGGGAATTCCTTCGTACGGGTTATGCCCACTGCAATTCCAGATTCCCGAATTGTTTCCCATAGCCGTACAATTGTCCTTTGCCCCTTTAGTTATGTACCAAGTCGGCTCCTCGGGCCACCAAGTGGCATTATTTTTTGTTTTAGCCAACTTTATACTCTGACATGGGCTTTCTCCTACTTTCACCTTCCCTTTTCTTTCTACACATACTTGTCCTTCCGGATAGTTTGTTAACTTCCATTCTTGCGTCCTCCCAGTCCTTTTCTTATCCCAATCATGAGCCAATAGCTCCCACACACTCAAACTCTCACCTATCCATGGCCATTGCTCGCTCATGTGGGGTCCCCCACAAACCCAACAGTCACTTACATTTAAACTTGTAGCTATTCGAGTTGCTAAGTCTATAAACAGGTTTTCCTTCATTTCCGGTCTTGTTTTTCCATAGGTTCCCCATTCTTCTCTGACTCCACCAAACTCTGCCCTTCCTTTTTCTTTCCTTTCACATATCCATTCTGTCTCAGGGCATGTACTTTCTCGTACACTCCAACTTCTCCCTTCTCCTTTTTCTTCTCTCACTGATCCACCGGGGTATCCCCTGTTCTTTCTCAGGGTATATTTTATTCCTCCCTCTTCACATTCCTCTTTTTCTTTTCCATAACATTGGTCATTTACATGTGAATGTGACACAAGGGCCCCGGGTCGTTCTTTTCCTTTCTCCAAAACTCGGTTCCTACACTTGTCACATTTCCCTTCTATTTTTCCCACATACAGAATTAAATATATTACAGTCAATAATGTAACAGTCCACATTGAGTTCATTTTTGTTGCCTTTTCAGTTTCACCACCAACGGTTCTTCACTGGGAACACAGGTCCACTCCGTGTGTCCCTCAGGCTTAACTGGTCCCTTTATTCTGGATGCGTGGGTCCACCCTTTCTCTTTTGTTCGTACGGCCGCCTCGGTGGTTAACAGGACCTGGAAAGGGCCTTCCCACTGTGGTTGTAACTTCTCCGGCTTCCAGGTCCGTACCAGAACCCAATCTCCAGGCACGATCTGATGTAAAGCAAAGTCGAGCGGCGGAGTCTGGGCCAAGAGACCCTTCTTCCGCAGTTCTGCAAAGGAACGAGATAGTGCCAGTAAATAGTTCCTTATAAAAATATCACCCCCTTGTAGCGTGGGGTACCCTTCTACCTTATTCCAATACGGGAGTCCAAACAGCATTTCATAGGGGGAGATTCCTATATCCTTCCTGGGTGCTGTTCGGATTCTTAACAGGGCGATGGGGAGACACTTAGTCCAGGGTAACTTGGTTTCTAGCATTAATTTGGTCAATTGCGCCTTTAAGGTACTGTTCATCCTTTCCACCCGTCCCGAACTCTGGGGATGCCACGGGGTATGGTATTTCCATTGGATACTCAATGCATCACAAATCAACTGGTGCGTCTTGGAGGCAAAGTGTGTCCCTCTGTCCGAGTCTATGGACCCCATGATCCCATATCTGGGGATTATGTTTTCTAGTAGTATTCGGGCTACTGTAGGCGCATCGGCCTTTGTGGTCGGGTATGCTTCCACCCAGTGGGTAAAATGATCCACTATTACTAACAGGTACTTCCATCTCTGCACTGAGGGTAGTTCGGTAAAGTCGATCTGGACTCTATGGAACGGTCTCATGGCCAGTGGCTGGCCACCTCTTGGAGTGGATCGCATCACTTTCTTGTTTATCCGCTGGCACGTCGGACATCCAGTTATCTCTTGCTGGGCCAATGTGTATATTCCTTTGCATACATAGTCCCTCAGAATTGTGTCGCACATGGCCTGTACTCCCCAGTGGGTTTGATGGTGCAACTGTTGGAGGATGTTGCGGGTTACTTCCTTATTTAGTACCTGTCTCCCATCCGGGACCGTCCATTTACCATCAGTGTCTTTTCGGGCTCCTAGTTGGTTCATGCTATCAATCTCTATTTGGGTAAACATAGGTTGTTTAGTAAGTCCTTCCCTCACTGGTATCAAGGTCAGGAGTTGGATCGGGTCTTCAACGGCTGCTCGTTTGGCCTCCCCATCGGCTAGACGGTTCCCTACTGCTTCAGGTGTTGATCCTTTTTGGTGTCCGGGTACATGTACTACCGCAATCTCAGTTGGTAGGGCCAGGGCTTCCAATGTCATACTTATCATTTGCTCGTGTGCCAGTCCCTTTCCTCTGGCCGTTATCAGTCCTCTTTCTTTCCATATCTTCCCAAAGGTATGTACTATCCCATAGGCGTACTTAGAGTCAGTGTATATTGTTCCGATCCTCTTCTCCAATATCCTCAGAGCCCTCTGGAGTGCGTATAATTCGCATGACTGGGCCGACCAGTTTCCCGGTAATCTCCCGGACTCCACTATTCTTTCAGTCTCTCCGTCAATGATGGCATATCCGCTGTGCCGTACTCCATCAATACATCGTGAGGATCCATCTATATACAATTCCTGTCCTTCTCCCAGGGGAACTTCCTGTAAGTCCTCCCGGCTCTTTGTTTGCAAGTCCAGCAATTCAATACAGTCGTGTTCTGACTCCTTTTCTTCTAGTCCTCCATAGAGGAACTGGGCTGGGTTGCAACTGGAATCCTTTGCGAAGTTTAGGTCTTCTCCGGTCATCAGTATAGTTTCGTACTTTAGAATGCGGGAGTCAGTGAGCCACCGATGTGCCTTCTGGGCTAGTAGGGTGCTGACCGAGTGGGGAGAATGCACTGTGATCTTCCCTCCAAAGGTTAGTTTCCGGGCTTCCTCTACCAATACCGCTGTCGCTGCCACTGCTTGGATACAGGTGGGCCATCCACGCGATACCGGGTCTAACATTTTTGACAGGAAAGCCACGGGTTGCCGCTTTCCTCCTCTTAGTTGGGTGAGTACCCCTTGGGCCATTCCTTCGGCATTGTTGACGTACAGCTGGAATGGTTTTTCCAGGGCTGGCAAGACTAACACCGGAGCACGGATCAATTGCCCCTTGATATAGTTGAATTTTTGCTCCTCTTCCTTTGTCCATTTTACTGTTTGCTCATCTTGCCCGAGTTTATCATACAGAAATTTCACCAGGGGAGTATAATTCTCAATCCAGATTCGACAATACCCCACTAACCCCAGGAACTGTCGTATCTCCTTCTTGGTACGAGGTAGCGACATCCCTGTTATTCCAGCTATCCTTTCTGGGGTAATGCTTCGCTGTCCCTTACTGACCCGGTGTCCCAGATACCTTACTTCCTTTTCCACGAATTGTAACTTTTTCTTGGAGACCCGTAGCCCCTTTTTCCCTAGGAAGTTCAGTAATCTGATGGTATCTTCCTGCACCCCTTTCTGTGTTGGCCCGGATAGTAATAAATCATCCACATACTGTAGCAGTTGGTTCTTTGGAGCACATTGGAATTCCGCTAGTACTTGCTCCAAGACCTGCCCGAATAGGTTAGGTGACTCAGTGAATCCTTGCGGCAGGACCGTCCATCTGAGTTGTCTTTTCCGCCCTGTTGTAGGATTTTCCCATTCAAACGCAAACATGTCCCGACTGCTTTCTTCTAGCGGGCAACTCCAGAAAGCATCTTTTAGATCTATTACACTGAACCATTCATGGTCAGGGGAGATTTTACTCATCAGGGTGTACGGGTTGGGTACTACCGGGTATCGGGTCTGGACTACTGCATTTAGACCCCGCAGGTCTTGTACCATCCGATAAGTCCCGTCCGGCTTTCGCACCGGGAGGATGGGGGTATTATATGGCGACATACATTCTTCCAGCAGTCCATCTGCGATCAGCCCTTCAATTACCGGCTGCAGCCCTTTTCTTCCTTCCATCGCAATGGGATACTGCTTCCTCCTTACTGGGCGACCGTCCGGTAGCAAGGTGATCTGTAGAGGGCTGATGTTCAATCCTCCCCTATTTCCCTCTCTATACCACACCTCGGGCTCTATTTTCTGGTCGTCCTCTTCTTTTAATGCGAATAATTTTACTATTATTTCTCCATTGTTCGGCACTGTTCCAATGCCCAGTTGCACTTGCAGGTCCCTTCCTAATAGGTTGAATCCTGCCGAGGGCAGCAGGAGAAGGTCTTGCCTTGTTGCCCTATCTTCATATCCGACTTCCACATTGTCCACAATGGGCACTTGTATCGTTTTTCCTCCGATACCGGATACCTTCATTACTCTTGTTCCTGTTCGGGCGCCGGGAGGTATCTGGATTACACTGGATCTTTCAGCACCCGAATCTACCATAAAGGTTGTATCTGACCCTTGGGGACCTAATTTCAGATTTACCAGGGGTTCCTGTCGATAGTTTCTTCTCCCCAAGGGTAGGAACCCCCGACCCCCCTAGTCTTCGTCCTCCATCATGGCATATGACCTGACCTCTCGCCGATACTTAGGACATTCCCGTTTAAAATGTCCTTCCTCGTTACAGTGGAAGCATCTTAGAGTCCTTCGCGTTTTCCTTCCTGGTTCTTGGCCATTGCCTCGGTCTGACCACGTTCCCCTCTTTTCCCTGTTTTCTGTGGTTACTTGCCGTACTGTCTGAACCATTATCCTAGCGGTCTTTTTCTGTTTCTCCTCGTCTCTTCTTACAAACACCTTCTGCGCTTCTCGCAGTAATTCACTCAAGGGTTTTGAATTCCAGTCCTCTATCTTCTCTAGTTTCTTCCGAATCCACTCATCGGGACCTCCCTGAGGGGACATAATTTTGCTTCTCCCTCTTCTTTCCTCTGTGACCCTTTCTTTGCTCCCGAACGGGTCTTTATCTTAGGGAATCGGGACCTCGGGGGATCCTTTCCTTCCTCTTCCCTCTTTCTGTCTCTATCTATCCATTCTTTTCGCTCCTCATCTCTTTTCTCTTCTTCTTCCTCCCATTCCTCCTCTTCTTTCTCTCTCTCCTCTTCCGCCTGCCGTTGCGGATCATCCGGATGCGGAGCACTAGCAGCTTGTTCGGGCTGCTGGGGCCGGGGAACATAAGGGGGAGGTAGATGATTCAACACTTCCCAAGGAGGCTCTTCCTCCTTAGTTTTAGTTTCTAGTTTAAAACTTCTTGCGGAGTCTCCTGGTCCGGGAACCCAGCAAGAGGCATACTCATTTTCTTCCTCTCTCACATTTGGTTTAGAGTTTACATATATGTTTAAGGCCTGTCTAACCCAATCCTCATCTGACCCAAATGGTGGCCACCATACCGAGGACCCTGTTATTGGCTGTTTGGACCATAATTTGCAATATTCTACCATTCTCTTTTTCTGCTTTCCCTTTGTTCGTCCATATCCCCATCCTGCAAACATTCTACCGAGGGGGCTATCAGGAGGTACCTTCGGGAACAAACCCGAACTCTCCGGCTCCTCTTCCTTTGAGCTTCCCCCTCCCATTATTCCCTTCCCGGCCCGGTTCTTTTTACTCTAGGTGTCGTCACACCTACTTTACCCGGTCACACCCACCTAGATCTCAGTTAGCTAGTCTCACTTACCCGGTGTGCCGTAGAACCGTCTCCTTTCCTCCCTGCTTTGCCGCCTTGCGCTGTCCGGATCTCACTCGCTCAAGCCGTTTCAGACGACGAGCAAGGAATCAGGGACTGCCGAACTCGGCAGGGTGCACCTTCTCCGATGTCCTTCCTCTCGCCCTCCACGACCGGAGTGGGGATCCCGGACGAGCCCCCAGCTGTCAGAAATAATCCTACACTCTGAGTCTCAGCAAACTGCAAAGCGGCAAAGCTTTATTTTTCACGAGTCTGCAGAGTCGGACCCAAAACTGCTCCAGCAGTATTGAGCCCAGAGCATTACATTTCATTTCCTTTTATACAGTTTCAAGTAGGTTATCACGTGTCCCTCAGTTGCTGTATCATTCCTACAATTATTCATAGTCAGCTCCACTCTCCCCCTCCCCACAGGCTTGTACATTTCGGGGGTCACATACACATTTTCTCATATCCTCTGTCCTTGGAGTTAGCCATCCGCAGAGCCATGTCTGCCAAGTTTTCAAACACTTATCGGCCTTGGAGTTAGCCACAAGAGTACAGCTTATCTCCATCTGTTTCATCCACCTCCGCTCTCAGCTCCTAGCTTAATGACTCCTTTTTAGTTCTTCATGATTACCACAAGGTACAGATTGTACCTATACAGTTTTGCAAGAATCTTATATCCTTATTTAGCAATGTGTCAGCATATGTTTTGTAAGCTTAGATCTTAGCACAGTCTAACCTTAACCCTTTCTCTTCTTACAATTGCCATCTTCAGGATTTATTGTCCCTTATTGTCCATGACTGGAGGTTCCCCCTCATGTTCACCTTAAATAGTTCACCTTTCACCTCTGACCTCCAGTTCTCCACTCACCTAACTTAAGTGGAAAAAGCTTGCTTGTATTTACTCTATCTATACCCCTCATAATTTCGATAAATCTATAAAATCACCCCTCAATCTTCTATGCTCTAGGGAATAAAGTCCTAACCTATTCAACCTTTTCCTATAACCCAGGTCCTCTAGTCCTGGCAGCATCTGTCAATGTTTATGTCGATGGCCTCCATCATCAGATGAGATATGTAGAGAGGAAAAAATCAGAATCAGGTTTATTATTGCTGACATAGCAGTACAGTGCAGTGCATAAAATATGCTACAAATTACAATTTTATATATATAGCGGAGGGGGAGAAGCTGTACCTAAACACCCTCCCTCCTGAATTCCCAGCCCCACATTCACAGTAAATGGGTGACAGAGACAATTGTGGATCTTTTTATGATCTAACTAAACAATACCAAAAGCATTAGACATTTGAATTATATTTCCTGTAATGAATTTAGCAACTCCGCCAAACCCAGCTGTGAAAGGAGGAGGGTTGGGTATGGGGCGAGCCAGAGCTACAGAAATGCCAACAGAACCTCCAGAGCCCTCATCCCTGGGAGAGGGTGACCTTCGATGGGCTACACCTGGAGACAACTTGCACGACTGGCCCAGGACATTGGACTCTGGTGAGCCGCTCTCAGTGGCCTTTGCCCCAGTAGGGATGATGGGCTTGAGTAATGACATCAGCAGGAGTGACACGTTTAATGAATGTGACAATCACTGACAGTTGTGCAGTTGCAGTGGGTAATTTATGTGTCTTGAGACCAGTGTGTGTTGTGATTTCAGTATATCCCAAGGCAGATCAATGAAATCTCTTCAAATGTATGCAGATAGATTAGAATGATACGCTGGGCGCTGCATCAGTCCTGGGAGGTTCATCTCCATCTATTGATTTGTACAAGAAGTTAAGTTAATGCAAGGGTGGAACTGTAAATGATAATTGATACATTTAAATTTTTTCCCCATTTATCATCCCTGCTTACTGTTATTTCTTTTGTAACATAGTTTAGTTTCAACACAATATAAAGAACATTTAAACAGTATAAGACTAAGTGTGTGGATTTGAAAGATTAATTCCACATCTTTGGCTGCATTTCCATTTCAGAAAATACAAAGCATTAAGCTACCTCTCCCCTCACCTAGTTTCACTGATTACCTACCAGTTTGTACTCTTTCCCGTACCCTACTTTTAGATAGGTATATGGAGCTTAGTAAAATAGAGGGCTATAGGTAAGCCTAGTAATTTCTAAGGTAGGGACATTTTCAGCACAACTTTGTGGGCCGAAGGGCCTGTATTGTGCTGTAGGTTTTCTATGTTCTATGTTCTATCCCACCTCCTTATTCTGGCTTCTTCCCCCTTCCTTTCCAGTCCTGATGAAGAATCTTGGCACAGAATGTCGATTGTTTATTCATCTCCATAGATACCGTCTGACCTGCTGAGTTCCTCCTGCGTTTTGTATGTGTTACAAAGGATTAAAGGTCCCTTGAAAAAAGTCACAGCAATTTCCCCAGTTCAACAGAATTTTAAAAAATATTTCAAAAGTATACTTTATTTGTAGAACACTACAGCACAGTATAGACTATGTGGCCCACAACGTTGTGCTGACCTTATAATGTACTCTATGATCAATCTAACCCTTATAGCTCTCCATTTTTCTATCATCCATGTGTCTGTTTAAGAGTTTCTTAAATGTCCCTAATGTATCTGCTTCTACCACCACGCTTGGCTAGGGTTCCACAGACCCACCACTCTGTGTAATAAAACTTAGTTCTGTCGTCCACCTTATTCTTTCCTTCAATCACCTTAAAATTATGCCATCTCATATTAGCCATTTCTGCTCTGGGAAAAGTCTCTGACTATGCACTTGATTGTTGTTTCATTTTGTATACCTCTATCAAGTCAGCTCTCATCCTCCTTCACTTCAAAATTTGAGCCTAGCTCACTCAACCTATCCACACAAGACATGCCTTCTAATTCAGGCAGCATCCTAGTAAATTTCCTATGCACCTCTCTAAAGTTGCCAGATCCTTCCTATAATGAGGCAACCAGATCTGAACACAATACTCCAAGTGTAGTCTAAACAGAGTTTTATAGGGCCACAACATTACATCATTCTGGCTGTTGAACTCACTGCCTCGAATAATGAAGGCCAACATACCAGATGTCTTCTGAACTGGCCTATCAACTTGCACAGCAATTTTGAGGGATCATTGCGGGACCATATTTTTAAAAAAAACAACAGAAACAGTGCAAAACTTTACCTTTATGCTCTTTGCATTCAGTAGTATTAACATTTTAAAAAAAGCACCATAATTCAGAAGACCTGAGTTACAGGGAAAGGTTGAGTAGGTTAGGACTTTGTTCTCTAGAGCGCAGGAGAATGAGGGGAGATTTGACAGAGGTGGCAGGGTAGAGATGCGTCTCTATGGAAGGAGGTGGGAGGTGCTCCTTCCCTTTGCTAGCCTGTTGTTCACCCTTGGACAAGGTGTGGCACTTGCTTAGCCCCCCAATCAGGGTGACGTGAAGCCATGGGGGAGCAAGTAGTGGATTGTCGTATGAGCAGCTGGTGCATATCACAAGTCTTGGTTATGTGACTACTGATGCCAGCAGACAATCTCTGAAGACTATTGATAATGGGTGTGATCAACCACCTTGTAAAGACACTCCCCAGAAGAAGGCAATGGCAAACTACTTCTGTAGAAAAATTTGCCAAGAACAATCATAGTCATGGAAAGACTATGTCATACACATAATGAACAAATGACTACGAACTTATGAACAGTATAGATAGGGTACATGTAAACAAGCTTTTTCCACTGAGGTTAGGTGAGATACAACTAGAGATCATGGGTTAAGTGTGAAAGGTGAAATACTTAAGGGGAACATGAGGGGTAACTCAGAGGGTGGTGGGAGTGTGGAATGAACTGACAGCAGAAGTGGTAGTGGATGTGGGCTTGATTTCAACATTTAAAAGAAATTTGGATAGGGGCATAGACAGACTGGAAATGGGGGTTATAGTCCAGGTGCAGGTTGATGGGACTAAGTAGAATAACAGTTCGGCACAGACTAGATTAGCCGATGAGTCTGTTTCTGTGCTCTATGACTGTATTACCGCTAGTGCACTCTTTGGGTTATTTCCCATCTGACTCAGCCACTCCATGTGTTGGAAAGGCATAATGTTAAGAGTGCTGGAACTCTAAACCCAACCTTCAACCAATCTACTTGTCAGTCTTTGTCTCATCACTTCTTAAGTGTTTATTTTATTTATTTATTTAGACGTACAGTACAGAATAGCCCCTTCAATCTGCACCTCCCAACAACACCCAACAAACCCAATTTTACCCTAAATGAATAACGGGACAATTTACAAAAACCAACTAACCTACTCAGTACAACTTTGGGAGGAAACCAGAGGACCCAGATTCCACAGAGTCTCCTTAAAGGGGCTGGCAGGATTGAACTTCAAAGCCCCGAGTTGCAAGCGCATTGCACTAACTGCTACGCTACCATGGTGCCCCAGTATCTACTGTAGGACTTTGGCTTGTTTTCAAAAGAGCAGTGAAGAAGGCTAAAGATTTAACAGAGGCATGAGAGATTTTGGGGGAAAAACAGTAACTGATATAAAGTTCTGAAGAGGGGTAGATGTACATGTGATAATAAATCTGAATCTGAATCAGAGACAATCCCCAGTTGTTAAACTGCAGAGAAGGTTGGGAACGGGGAATGTTTCTGATGGGGGTAAAACCAGAGAAAGATATCACCATTCCCGATCCTCTCTGCAGTTTAACAAGCTTGTGATATTCCTAGTCCTGAAGATGTGTCTTCAATCTCTGTTTCTCTTTCCACAAATCCAGCCTGACTACTGGGTGAATCTACCATTTTCTGATTTTATTTCCTATTTTTAATATCTGCAGTTTTCTTTTTGATTTTTACTTCCTAGTATGTGCCTCCGATATAACAAAAATAGTGGAAAACTTAAGGACTGGAATATAAAAGCAAGGATGTAATGCTGAGGTTTTGTAAGGAATTAGCCAGACCACACTTGGAGAGCAGTTTTGGGCCCCTTATTTAAGAAGGATGTGCTGGAATTGGATTGGGTCCAGAGGAGGTTCAGGAGAATGTATGATGTTGCTGGGCCTGTACTTGCTGGAGAATAAGGGGGAGTTTCATTGAAACCTATTAAATATTGAACAGCTTAGGTAGTGGGGATGTGGAGAGGATGTTTCCTATAGTGGAGAGTCTAGGACCAGAGGGCACAGCCTCATAATAGAATGGAGATGAGGAGGAGTTTCTTTAGCAAGAAAGTAGAAAATCTGTGGAATTCATTGCCACATATGGATGTAGAGGCCAAATCATTGCATATAATTAAAGCAGAGGTTGATATTTTCCTGATTAATAAAGGTGTCAAAGCTTATGGGGAGAAGGCAGGAAAACAGGGTTGACAAAGATAATCAATCATCCAGGATTGAATGGCAGAGTGAACCTGATGGGCTGAATAGCCTAATTCTGTTCCTATGTCTTACAGTCTTATGGTCACGCACACCCTGAATGGAACAATATGAGCTAAGAAATGTTCATGAAGAATGTGCCAGTGGTGTGCATTGTTACAGAGAATCATGGACACTGACCATAATCACAATCGTGGCACAACACAGGAGTCAGAATTGGAGTCGGAGAGCACTACAGCACAGAAATTGGCCCTCGGCCTATTTAGGCCATGCCGAACTGTTATTCTGCCTAGTTCCATTGACACACACCTAGACCATAGCTTTCCATACCCTCCCTTCTATGTACTTATCCTAACTTCTCTTAAATGTTGAAATTAAACCCACATCCACTGGCAGCTTGTTCCACTCTCTCTTCATCCTCTGAGTGAAGATTTTCCTCATGCTCCCCTTAAATATTTCACCTTTCACACTTAACTCATGACCACTAGTTCGAGTCTTACTCAAACTAGGTAGAAATATCCTGCTTCAATTTACCATATCCCCTCATAATTTTGTACACCATCAAATCTCCCCTTATTATTCTACTTTCCAGGAAATAAAGTCCTAACCTATTCAACCTTTCCCTGTAACTCAGGTCCTCAAGACCTGGCAAATCCTCCAAATTTTCTCTATACACTTTCCATCTTAGTTTTCATCTTTTCCTGTGAAAACCTACAGCTTTGGCTTTAGGTCTTGATTCCTGAATCAAATCCAGATGCCCCCTGTGTAATCTAAAGATGAACCAGGAAGCTGTTCATCTGCAGTCAAATGCTCTTTTGCTTGAGTTCTACCATTATCCCCAACCCCACCTATCAGAATTCTCAGCTCTACTTTAAAAATTGATGAACATTATGTATCATTAGGACTATGTAAGCTGGCAAGAGATGAAAGAAACTAAGAACTGAGGAAACAGCAGCAGTTTTGGACAATCAGACTTCTCAAGCCTGCTCCACCATTCTAGTCTCTTAATTCTTCTATTCCAATGTCTTAATTCAATTAATTAAATATCCACCTGGCTGTATCATTACAAGATAAATAGCCTTAAGTCTACTAAAAATACTCAAAAAGGGCAAATAGGTTTCATTCAGGGATTCTTTGATCTGCAGTCTGGATTCTCAGACCTTATACCCTTCTTACTCCTCTCCAGCACTAAAACACAAGAATGGCTTACAGGAAAGTACAGGAAAGTAATTGTATCCTTGCTTTATTTACATTATTGGAACTTACTGAATGTGTTTATATATACACTCAGTGCCCACTTTATTAGATACACTTGTACACCTGCTCATTAATGCAAATATCTAATCGGCCAATCACGTGGCAGAAACTCAATATATAAAAGCATGCAGACATGGTCAAGAGCTTCAGTTGACGTTTTGGGCCGAGACCCTTCATCAGGACAGAGCAGTTCCATCAGTCCCATTCCCTTTCTTGCAGCACTGCAACTTATTCTCTCTTGCACGCCCATCAGTTCTTCTTTTAATCCCTTTGTTAGTCTTCTTCACCAAAGAGCAGCAGTTCACAGCAACAAACCAGATGATGGAGAAACTCAGTGGGCCAGGCAACATCGGTGGAGGGAAAAGGACAGTCAATGTTGTGGGTTGAGACCTTTTGTCTGAACAAATGAAGGACTGTGAGCTGAAATGCTGACTGTCTATTTCCCTCTACAGATGCTGTCTGACTCTCTGAGTTTCTCCAGTATTTTGTGCATTGCTCCAGATTCCAATAATCTGGACAGAAGAAATTGTGTTATTTCTGGGCCTGTCCCTACAGTGTTAGCTAGTATGATTCCCATACTCTAATCATGCAGTGACATAATTCCTGTGAATTAGGGTATGGCATTCAACTGGGTAAAGTTCAGAATCTGCCCTTTCGAATGGCCTTGACCACATTTCTCTAGCCCATGGGCCAATTGAGATATTGCTGCCCCACTTTGTATACCCTCAGCAAGAGAGTCAGTTTATGGCTGAGCTATGATGACATCATAACTTTCTTCTTTATTGATCACAGTGCTTGAGCTTGGAATTAAACAATAGTTTTACTGTGGTCATTAATCCATAATGAACATGGCAGAAGGAGACCAAATAAAAAAGGAAGTGCAGACAGTATAGTGTGGAGTATCTGAAATATGGATTATACCAGCACCAAGCAACAAGTAGCAGCCAATGTGTGTGTTGTGTTTTTCCAAATGAAGCAACGAAACAGTCCAGGCTCCTGGAACATTTGAAGAGAACACACTCGAATAAAGCAAATAACAACTTGGCTTATTTTCAGTCACTTCATGAAAACTTTCAGAAAGAAAAACACTTCAAAACATGTTTGTCAGCACTTCACAACAATACAGTGATGGGTTTGCATGCTTCATACAACATTTCATTGCTCATTACTAAACCTGGAAAGCCCCATACAATTGGAGTAGAACTGATTCTGCTGCCAGTAAGGGAGGTCTGAGTACTGTTTTGCAGAAACATCAGACCAGAAAATTAAAATGATTCGCTCAGCGACAACTCTGTTCAAAGACAAATAGATGAAATGTATGAGAATGTGGCAGACTCACAGTGTAACATACTTATGAGTCAACTTTTCCAGGCAACAAATCTTTACTCTTTGGTCATATTCACTTCATAAAAGATGAAGACATGGCTCAACAGTTGTTATTTGCAAGAGGACTGGAAACAGATATAAAGGGTGGTAATTTTTCAAATAGAAAGATATTCTGCTCACCAACATTCTTGCTTGCAAAACAGATGAGGCACTGTTAGTGATGGGACACCACCATGGGTTTATTATTTTCTTGAAAAAAGCTGAACTTAAGATATTTACCATTCATTGTGTAAGTCACAGGCAACATCTTGTCAGTAAAAGGTAACACAAGTGATTGGCTACACAAATCATTAAATATCTTTATCACAGCAGTACATAAAATCAAGTCACATGATCTCAATTTTCAACTACTTTGAGAGCTTTGAATTGAGAATGATGTATAGTTTTAATGATTGCAGTTGCACACAGAAGTCAGATGGCTTTCAAAAGGAAAATACACTTTTTGAAACTGATAAAATTCTTTGAAGATTTGAATGTTTCATTCAGTAATCAACTCAAGAATATTAGGCACTGCATTGCTTATTTGTCAGCTGCATAAAGACATGTCAGAGAGATTTCAGGATCTTCTCTCGATCCAGATTCCAGATTGTATAATAATCATGAACACTCATAATGAGGAATTAACAGGAAGGATGGAGGAAGAACTGATCTCGGTACAAAGTGATTTTGAGCTGAAGTTGAGGTTCAAAAAATCATATTAAGACTGTTGGTTGCAGAAAGAAATCTCTGGAAGTTACCCTGCACTGTAGAACACAAGGTCAAGATGTTCTTTATTGCCTTTCCAACATCATATTTAGTGGAGTGTGGATTTAGTGCAGTCGTCCAACTTCTTTCAAATCAAATTACTGAATGTGGGGACCTGAGACTCCTTCTGAGTGACATTCAGCCTGATGTTGAGAAGCTGATATCACTGCACCAAGCCCAGCCATCTCATTGAAACGTGAAAAAGCAATGAAGTAGTGAATAGTTGGACTACTAATGTATGCTCTAAATTTGTTGATGAAAATCGTTTTTACTGTAATTAAATAAAGAAGTAATTTTATTTGTAGCTTTAAATAGATATGAGTAATTGTTGCCATTATTTGTCACTGCTTTGAATTTGCACTGTAAAATAAAATAATTTTATTTTACAGTGCATCATAAATCAAAATTCTTTCTAGCTTTCATGTAATGGTAGTAAAGGGAGAGGGGATATGGTGTGGGAACCAAGGGGGTGGTAACCCAAAAATGGCTGGGCACCACTGAAGCTAGATAGTCCGAATATTTTTCCAGAGTAGAATTGTCAAGAATTGGGGACATTAATTTATGGTGAGAGGGGAAAGTTAAGAGAGCATTTGATGGCTCTGGCCCTATTCAGGTTTAGTATCACTGTCATATGTTGTACAATTTGTTGTTTTGTGGGCAAGACATTAAAAGTTGCTATGTTACAATATAAAATAAATAAATAGTTCAAAAAGAGGGATAGTGAGGTAGTGTTTATGGGCTCATGGACTGTTCAGAAATCCGATGGTCGAGGGGAAGAATCTGTTCTTCAAATGTTGAGTGTGTGTTTTCAGACTCTTGTACCTCCTCCCTGGTGGCAGTAATGAGAAGAGATTACGTCCCGAATGTTGGCAGCCCTTCTTGATAGATGCTGCCTTCTTGAGGTGCCACCTTTTGAAGATGTACTCGATGGTGTGGAGGCTAGTGCCCACGATGTTGTCACATGAATCTAGATCCCTCTGCAGCTTTCATCAGTCCTGTGCATTAGAACCTCCATACCAAGTGTTGATGTAACCAGGCAGAATGCACTCCATGGGACATCTATAGAAATCTGCTATAGATTTTGGTGACATACTAAATCTCCTCAAACTCCTAATGACGTAGAGCCACTGGTGTGCCTTCATCATGATTGCTTCAGTATGTTGGGCCTCAATATGATAGATGATAATTGCTTCAATATGATAGATCCTCTGAGATGCTAATGCCCAGGAACTATGGAGGGATAGTGATTATGTGCAGGCAAAAGAGAAATAGTTTAATTTAGCATGGTGTTCAGTACAGACATTGTGGGCCAAAGGGCCTATTGCTTTGCTGTACTATACATTGCACTGGCACTGTGTGATTAACATTAAATGATACTGGATTTGCTTTTTTAAAATAAGAAAACTTCAGTAAATGTTAAAACGAAAGTGCTGAATTATGATAAAAAATCATCTGTTTCACTAATAGCTTTAAGAAATGAAATTTGCCTTAATCTATCTAGTCTATATGTAACTGCAGATCTTTCAATGCAGTTGACTCTTCACTGCTTTCCTATTTCAAGGCCAACTGGCGACGCACAATAAATAATGGTCTTGCCAGTGATGTCCGCATCCCCTGAATGATTAAATAAAAGAGCAAATCCAGCAATGGAGCCAAGTCCACTAATCAATCAGCTTGGGGTTTTGAGTTCCAGAATGAAATGTGCTGGAATTTCCTGGGCTCTTGAAGGGACAGTCGTGCCCAGCTATGATACCAGGACTCTTAAAGGGACACTCATGTCCAGCTGTGAGTATCAATGGCACGGTAGTGTTGCGGTTAGTGCGATGCTATTAAGGCAAAAGCGACCCTGGTTCAATTCCTGCTGCTGTCTGCAAGGAGTTTGAAAGTTCTCCCCATGACCGCATGGGTTTCTTCTGGGTGCTCCTGTTTCCTTCCACGTTCCAAAGACGTGTGGGTTAATAGGTTAATTGGTCACATGGGTGTAAATGAATGGCGTGGGCTCATTGGAAGGGGTGGGGAGAAGGACCTGTTACCATGCTGTATCTCTAAATAAAAAATAAAAGTAATGAGTAACAGATGCTAAAGTGAAAACAGAGGCAACTCATATGTATTCTCCACTTTTAACCTCTACCTCTGTAAGTATCCCAGTGCATAGATCTCATGAGATGAAAGTGATATTACGCTGTTGAGGGTTATGTTACGGATTCAGCAACAATAAATATATGAGTGAGGCAGGGTTTTTTATAACAAACAAAATGTTTATTAAACACTGAAAAACAAACCCCCAAAAGTAAACAAACAACTAACGTAACCGGAAATCAGCTGCTGTGTGGCAGCTTAAACAGTTCTTAAAGCAATAAAGCGAAAACAGTTCTTAAAGCGATATTGCAAAAACAGTTCTTCAAAGTAGTACTGCGAAAGTTCAAAATGCTTACAGTCCATTAAAGGAGAGACTTTTTAGATGATTTAAATTCTCTTTCACGTCGTGTTGTTGCAGTTCCCAGTTGAACTATACTTTTCCCTGGAGAATTTACGAAGACAAAAATGAAATGGCTTAAAGGCACTGACCTTTCCTTGACAAAACTGTACCCAAACCCTTTCTGCTATTATTCGCAGGAGTTACCATGGGGACAGCCAACGAATTCCTTCCGAATGAGGATCAAACAAGATCGAACCTGTTTCACCGTCGAAATCGACTTTCCTCGATCTTTTAGCTCCCGAACTCCGATCTTCACTCTCCATTGATTTTTAACTGGCAGTATTATAAAGAAACTGCTGGCAATGACCTTTTAAACTTTAGGCATTAAATAAAACTCCATCTTTCAACCAAACTGCATCACAATATTGGACCACGCAGTGGCATGGAGTCAAAATGGCAAATCCAGCCACGAACTGCTCCTCCTCACAGGGAGGGGTCCTCCTTTTATACCCTGTAAAAAAAAACCTGTCACATGACCTCTACTGGCAGGAAAATGACATCACTCCACCATCACAAGACCACCACCTTAAGTCCAGTATAGCTTCAACACCACTGTCACGTGGCAAGTACAAGATACCCACGGGTATGTAACACCTCCCTCCAAAAAAAATTTTGGTCTGTCAAGAACAAAATTTTAACAATTATTTACAAGGAAAAAAACAAATGTATAAAGTTTCTAGCATACACAGTATACATAGTATTATCATATAACATCTTACAACTTACAATACAGTAGGAGTGTTACAATTGCAAACAAAAACCACTCCAAAAAAAAATTACATTGTACATTCAACATCGAGATAGACAATCAGCAACCACATTATCTTTACCTTTAATATGAGTTATCACAATATTGTACTCTTGTAACATCAAATTCCAATTTAATAACCTTCTGTTTTTGTTTTTCATCTTCCTCAGAAACACTAACGGATTATGATCAGTGTAAACAATAAGTGGTTTTTGAGTTGTACCAACATATACATCAAAATGTTCTAAAGCTAAAACAAGAGATAACAATTCCTTCTCTATTGTCGAATAGTTTCTTTGATGCTTATTAAATTTCTTAGAAAAGTAAGCTACTGGATGATCAACCTCATCACCCTCATTCCTTTGCATTAAAACTGCTCCTGCAGCCTCATCACTAGCATCTACAGCTAATGAAAAAGGTTTTCCAAAGTCAGGTGCCTTAAGCACAGGTTGTTGACATATCATAGTTTTCAATTTTTCAAATGCTTCTTGACAAGGCACTGTCCACATAAACTTCACATTCTTCTGCAAAAGGTTAGTTAATGGAAGGGCAACATTAGCAAAATTCTTACAAAATCTTCGATAATATCCTACCATTCCCAAGAATCTTCTGAAAGTTTTTTCCCCGTTGGAGTGGGAATCTCTAAAATTGCCCGAACTTTTGCCTGAACAGGAGCTACCTTACCTTGACCCACAACATAACCAAGGTAAGTCACAGTGGCATGTCCGAATTCACTCTTAGCTAAATTAATAGTTAAGTTAGCTTTTGAAAGCCTTTCAAACAATTTCTCCACCGCAATAATGTGTGCTTCCCAAGTATCATTTCCTGTCACTAAATCATCAATATAAGCATCTGTATCTTTCAATCCCTGAATCACAGAGTTAACCATCCTCTGGAAAGTACCTGGGGCATTCTTCATCCCAAATGGAAGAACATTATATTCATATAGCCCAGATGGAGTTACAAATGCAGAAATCTCTCTACCTCTGTCCGTTAGTGGAACACACCAATACCCTTTCAATAAATCAATCTTTGTAAGGAACTTTGCTTTTCCAACTTTATCTACACAATCATCTACTCTAGGAATTGGATATGCATCTGTTTTCGTTACAGCATTCACCTTCCTATAGTCCGTACAAAACCTAATACTACCATCTGGTTTTGGCACCATAACACAGGGTGAACTCCAATTCGAGTTAGAAGATCTAATAATAGCATTCTCTAACATATATTTAATTTCTTTCTCAGCAAGTTCACATTTTTCTATGTTCATCCTATTTGGGTGTTGTTTAATAGGTTTGGCATCTCCAACATCTACATCATGTGAAGCTATAGTAGTCCTTCTCGGAACATCTGGAAACAAATCCCTATATTTAAAAATTCATTTCTTCATCTGCTGTTTCTGCTCTGGCTGTAAATGTGCTAGTTTCTCATCAATATTTTCCAGAATGGTTGAGTTTGGTAACCTGACAGAAACAATGTTGGAATTAGAATGAAATTCAGATGTATCATCTATCATGTTCCTAGTTAAATCAAATTCATTATCATTAACCACAACAGTCACAGTATCAGATTGTTTCTCATAATATGGTTTTGTCATATTTATATGGCAAAGTTGTGTTGGCCTTCTACGATCTGGAGTTTTTATCACGTAATCCACATCACTGATTTTAGACATAATTTCATAAGGACCATGAAATCTAGCTTGTAAAGGATTCGTTTGCACTGGGAAAAGAACTAACACCTTATCTCCAGGCTTAAACATCCTCATCCTAGCTTCTTTATCGTAGCAAGTTTTCATTTTCTCCTGAGCCAATTTTAAATTTTCCTTGGCTAAGCTACAAGCTTTATGTAACCTGTCCTTAAATTTCAAAATATAGTCCAACAAATTAGTGTGTACTTCCTTACTAATCCACTGTTCTTTTAATAAAGCTAAAGGTCCTCTAACTCTATGTCCAAATACAAGTTCTAATGGACTGAAACCTAAAGATTCTTGTACCGATTCCCTTACTGCAAATAAAAGCAAGTTTATACCCTCATCCCAATCACTTTCATTTTCCACACAATATGTCCTAATCATATTCTTGAGAGTAGAATGAAACCTCTCCAAGGCACCTTGCGATTCTGGATGGTATGCAGACGAAGTGATTTGCTTAGCTCCCAATTTATAAACTATCTGTTGAAACAATCCAGACATAAAATTATTGCCTTGATCAGTTTGTATTTCCTTAGGTAATCCAAAATAAGTAAAGAATTTTATAAGAGCCTTTGTCACAGTTTTAGCTGTTATATTCCTAAGTGGTACTGCCTCTGGAAACCTAGACGAAGTACACATGATAGTCAACAAGTACTGATAACCAGTTTTTGTCTTTGGTAATGGACCGACACAATCTATAATAACTTTAGAAAATGTTTCACCAAATGCTGGAATAGGTTGTAATGGAGCCACTGGTGTAACTTGATTTGGTTTACCCACAATTTGACAAGTATGGCACGTTTTACAAAACATCGCCACATCTTTTCTTAGACCAGGCCAGTAAAAATGTTTTAAAATCTTGTCCACAGTTTTCCTTACCCCTTGATCTCCACCCAAGGGCACACTATGAGCAAAAGTCAAAATCTCATTTCGATAAATTTTAGGGACAACTACCTGGTAAACAATATTCCATTCCTCACTTGCAGGAATTGTAGGTGATCTCCACTTCCTCATCAACACTCCTTTTTCCAAGTAATATCCTACTGGCACCTTCTCAATTTCACTATCTGGTAGAGCTTGTTCTCTTAATTTTATAATCTCAGGGTCTCTATTCTGCTCTGCTATCATCTCCTTCCGAGACAGAGATAAATTTTCATAGCCAGACTTACTCCAAGAATCTTGTTCAAACAATGAAGGTAAGAAAGTCTCTGACACGTCCTCAAAACTCGAATCCTGAGTTGAACAGTCATGAGTAACAACCTCATTCTGCGCATCAATCTATTTAGCCATAGCTCTAGTCACAACACAGGAAGAATCTGTGTTAGAATTCATCTCTGGTTCCTCTGACTCCATTGCCAAATGCACTTCAGGAAAAACTTGTCCACCTGCCAAGTCATTACCTAACAATAAAGAAATATCCTTCACAGGTAAGCTAGGCTGTTATCCTAATTTAACAAATCCTGTAACTAACCCTGACTTTAAATTTACTTTATGCAAATATACAGGCATAAAAGTACTCCCAACACCTCGTATATAATTTACCTCACCAGTATCCGACTCTTCATTAAACTTCAATACACTGTCTAACATCAGTGATTGAGAAGCTCCAGTATCCCTAGGGATTTTTATTGGCACCGGAGTAGATCCTTCTTTCAAGGATACAAACCCTTCAGTTATAAAATGATCATATCCCTTTTTAACTTGGTCAGACTCTACCAAAACCTCGTTTGTGTTTATCGAACCCTGTAATTTTACAGGTGCTTTAGTATGTTGCACACAAGCATCTGGGACTGCTTCCTTCTCTTTCTTTTTCCAATCGGAAATAGTTAGCTATTACATGGCCAGGTTTCTTACAATAGTTACAAATAGGACCAAACTGTCTTTCCTTCACAGATTTTCCTTCCTCCTTACCTTTCTCATTAACTTCTGATTTAATTTCTGATTTACCTTGAGTCTCTGTGTTATTTTTTCTCTTAAAAATTCTGCCCTGAGGAAATTTATTCTTATGGATTAAAACATACTAATCAGCTAATCTAGCAGAGTCCTGCAACGTATCAGTATCCCTCTCATTTAAGTAGGTCCTTACTTCAACAGGGATGCTTCTTTTAAATTCCTCCATTAAAATCAGCTCTTTCAATGTATTATAGTCCCCATTTACATTTTTAGAGGAAACCCATCTCTCAAAACACACAGCTTTATCTTAGGCAAATTCCACATGAGTTTTTTTCCGCAGACTTCTTCAAACTTCTGAATCTTTCTCTATATGCTTCTGGGACCAATTCATATGCTTTCAAAATATGCTGTTTCACAATATCATAATCTAGTGCTTGCACAGCAGTTAAAGCTGTATAAACTTGTCGTGCTTTGTCTTTAATTACACTTTGTAACAACACTGACCATTTATCTTTCAGCCACTCTGAAATCTGAGCAATTGTTTCAAAATGTTGGAAATAACTTTCCACTTCTGTTTCACTAAATGGAGGGACCAATTTAATTTCTTGACTAACAACAAACGGTTTTCTAGAACCAGAAGACTGATTCTCAGACCTTAATTCCGCCATCACATATTCAAATTCCCTCTGTTTACTTTCAGCTTCTAACCTACAATGCTCCAACTTCATTTGTTCGATTTGCAACTGCATCTCCAGATTACTTATTGGAAACGACTCTAAAATCGATTCATCAAAATCACCCGAATCTACATAGTGTGACGTGATTTTTCTCTGTATTAGAGCCTTCGATGTAATCTTCAAAATACCTTTAAGTTGCAATCTACTAGCCATCGCAGACACCTCAGTTTTTTTCGCCTTCGCTAACAACTCCGCGTCTGGCAAAGCCAGAAACTCATCAATATTCATTGTTGCCAAATACCACTCACAAGCCAATCAAACAAAAGAATTGAGTATTCCCTTTTTCCAAAATCCCGATTCAAAATTTAACAAGCATTTAAACTCAAAAAATGGTTTATCCCGGACGAGCCTCCATATTTATGTTACGGATTCAGCAACAATAAGTATATGAGTGAGGCAGGGTTTTTTTATAACAAACAAAACGTTTATTAAACACTGAAAAACAAACCCCCAAAAGTAAACAAACAACTAACGTAACCGGAAATCAGCTGCTGTGCGGCAGCAGCTTAAACAGTTCTTAAAGGAATAAAGCGAAAACAGTTCTTAAAGCGATGTTGCAAAAACAGTTCTTCAAAGTAGTACTGCAAAAGTTCAAAATGCTTACAGTCCATTAAAGGAGAGACTTTTTAGATGATTTAAATTCTCTTTCACGTCGTGTTGCTGCGGTTCCCAGTCAAACTATACTTTTCCCTGGAGAATTTACGAAGACGAAAATGAAACGGCTTAAAGGCACTGACCTTTCCTTGACAAAACTGTACCCAAACCCTTTCTGCTATATTTCGCAGGGATTAACATAGGGACAGCCAACGAATTCTTTCCGAATGAGGATCAAACAAGGTCGAACCTGTTTCACCGTTGAAATCGACTTTACTCGATCTTTTAGCTCCCGAACTCCGATCTTCACTCTCCATTGATTTTTAACTGGCAGTATTATAAAGAAACTGCTGGCAATGACCTTTTAAACTTTAGGCATTAAATAAAACTCCATCTTTCAACCAAACTGCGTCATAATATTGGACCACGCAGTGGCATGGAGTCAAAATGGCAAATCCAGCCACGAACTGCTCCTCCTCACAGGGAGGGGTCCTGCTTTTATACCCTGTAAAAAAAACCTGTCACATGACCTCTACTGGCAGGAAAATGACATCACTCCACCATCACAAGACCACCACCTTAAGTCCAGTATAGCTTCAACACCACTGTCACGTGACAAATACAAGATACCCACGGGTACGTAACAGTTACAATTACATAGATTGAACTGTCTTTTGAATCATAAAAATACACTCAGTGACCACTTTATTAGACACCTTCTGTACCTAATAGAGTGGCCGCTGAATGTCTGTTTGTGGTCTTCTGCTGCTGTAGCCCATCGTCTTCAAGGTCGTCATGTTGTGACGCTTAGATCTCACCAATGTCTTATACAACTTCAACATAGTATCCCATCTCCTGTACTCAATACTTTCATTTATAAAGGCCAATGTCCCAAAAGCTTTCTTTACGACCCTATCTACCTGTGACATCACTTTCAATGAATTATATACCTGTATTCCCAGAACCCTCTGCTCTACCACACTCCTCAGTCCCCTACCGTCCACTGGGTTAGTCCTACCAAAGTGGAACACCTCACACTTGTCTCCATTAAATTCCATCTGCCATTTTCAGCCTATTTTTCCAGCTAGTTCAGATCCCGCTGAAAGCTCTGACAGTCTTCCACACTGTCTACTACACCTCCAATCTTGGCATCATCCACAATTTGCTGATGTAGTTAATCACATTATCATCAAGATCATTGATATAGATGAAGAATAATAGACCCAGCACCAATCCCTGCAGCACTCCACTCGTCACAGGCCTCCAGTCAGAGAGTAGCCATCTACTACCACTCACTGGTTTCTCCCACAAAGCCAATGCCAATTTACTACCTGATCTTGAACGCCTAGTGACTGAACCTTCTTGACCAACCTCCCATGTGGAAATCTTGTTAAATGCCTTGTTAAAGTCTATGTAAACACCATCCACTACCTTGCCTTAATCAATCTTCCTGATAATTTCCTCAAAAATTGGATTTGATTGGCACGACCTACCATGCATGAAGCCATGTTGACTGTCCCTAATCAGTCCATGTCTATCCAAATACTTATATATCCAGTCCCTCAGAAACCCTTCCAATAACTGACCCACTACTGAGGTCAGGCTCACTGGCCCATAATTTCCTGGTTTATTTTTACAGCCTTTCTTAAACAGCGGAACAACACTAGCTATCCTTCAATCCTCCGGTACCTCACCTGTCGCTAAGGATGATTTAATTATCTCTGCTAGGGCCCTCCAATAGGGTGCAAGGGAACACCTTGTCAGGCCCCGGGGATTTGTCCACATTAATTTGCCTCAGGGCAGCAAATATCTCCTCCTTTGTAATCTGTACAGGGTCCATGAAGTTGATGCCACTTTGCCTCATTTCTATAGACTCTGTGCCCATCTCCTGAGTAAGTACAAATGCAAAAAAAAAAAATCTGCTTAAGAGCTCTCCCATCTCTTTTGGCTCCATGCATGGATTACCATTCTGATCTTTCAGAGGACCAATTTAGTCCCTTGCAATCCTTTTGCTCTTAACATATCTGCAGAAGCCCTTAGGTTTCTCCTACATCTTGTCTCCAAGAGCAATCTCATGCCTTCTTTTAGCCCTTCTGATTTCTTTCTTAAGTGGTCTCTTGTATTTCTTATTCTCCATAAGTACCTCATTTGTTCCAACTGGCCGATACCTGCTATGCCCCTTCATCTTCTTAACAAGGGCCTCAAAATCTCTTGAAATCCAATGTTTCCAACCCTGTTATCTTTACTTTTTATACTGACAGGCACATACAAGCTATGAAAAGAAATAAACCACTGGATGGCCTGATAGTCTAGCAGTTAGCATAATGCTATTACAGCGCCAGCAACCCAAGTTCAATTCCTGATGCTTTCTGTAAGGGATTGTTACATCCTCTTCATGACCGTGTGGGTTTCCTTTGGGTACTCTGATTTCCTCCCACATTCCAAAGACATATGGGGTTAGTATGTGAATTGGTCACATGGAAGTAATTGGACAGTGTGGACTCATTGAGCCAGAAGGGCCTGAACTTGCTGTATCTCTTAAACAAATGTTTCAAGGAGGTCATCCCTTATTCTTCCAAACTTTGGAAATATCAAAGTGGCACTGGAGCTTAGGACTCATTGCAGGCTAACAACCATATCTAGGCCTAGGAAAAGGACTATGCCCTTTCTATCTGTCTATGCCCTTCAAGATGTTATGCATCTCTGTTGTCACCCTCATTTTTAACATTCCAGGGTATAAAGTCTTAGTCTATGCAACCTCTCCTTGTAACTCAAGTCCCCAAGTCCAGGCAACATCTCCAGTAAATCCCTTCTGCACTGTATCTGGTATGTTCTTGCCCTCTCCAGGTGATGTTTCAATGCCTCCTCGTCGATACTTACATCCCCATTTGGAATACAAGTATTGTGTCTTCAGCAAAATAAGGAAATGTTACTTTTGGACCTTTTGGTGAAACCATGGACACTAGCCTCCCCACCATCAAAGACATCTTCAAAAGATGGTGCTTCAAGAAATGACATCTATCATTGGGGACCCTCACCATCTCGGACATGCCCTCTTCTCATTACTACCATCAGGGAGGAGGAACAGGAGGAACCAATTTTCTGAAGGTTTACAATGAGATTCCTCATGGGTCACTGAGGCTGTCTACAAGAAGGGTCAGAGCCATCTCTATTTCCTGAGGAGACTGAGGTCCTTTAACATCTGCTGGACGATGCTGGGGATGTTCTACAAGTCTGTGGTGGCCAGTGCTATCATGTTTGCTGTTGTGTGCTGGGGCAGCAGGCTGAGGGTAGCAGACACCAACAGAATCAACAAACTCATTTGTAAGGCCAGTAATGTTGTGGGGGTGGAACTGGATTCTCTGACGGTGGTGTCTGAAAAGAGGATGCTGTCCAAGTTGCATGCCATCTTGGACAATGTCTCCCATCCACTCCATAATGTACTGGTTAGGCACAGGAGTACATTCAGCCAGAGACTCATTCCACCGAGATGTAACACTGAGCGTCATAGGAAGTCATTCCTACCTGTGGCCATCAAACTTTACAACTCCTCCCTCGGAGTGTCAGACACCCTGAGCCAATAGGCTGGTCCTGGACTTATTTCCACTTGGCATGATTAACATACTATTATTTAATTATTTATGGTTTTATATTGCTATATTTCTGCACTATTCTTGGTTGGTGCGACTATAACGAAACCCAATTTCCCTCGGGATCAATAAAGTACGTCTGTCTGTCATGTCTGTTTGTCTGAAGGTGCACACATGACATTTTAGGAACAGCCGCCACACAAACAACAAGTTTCATGACCCATGTCAGTGATATTAAACCTGATTCTGATTTTGATCACTGATACGGATAGTAAGTAGTTGAAACCCAAGCATCAATCTCTGTGGTACCCAGTCGTAACAGCCTACCAACTTAAAAAGGGCCCACATATTCCTTTCTGTGGTTTCATATTCAATAACCAATCCTCAGTCCAAATATACACATTTCCTACAAATACAGTATAGTACCTCCAAAGCTGTATGTTTCATGACCCATGAGGAATCTCATTGTAAACCTTCAGAAAATTGGTTCTTCCTCATCCACACTCTTAGTCAGATCCTCACTGTACTTGAATACATTAGAGTCATTGAACACCACAGCACAGAAACAGGGCCTTTGTCCCATCTAGTCTGTGCTCTCCTAGCCCCGTCAATCTGCACCTTCTGCACCCCTCCCATCCACGTACCGATCCAAATTTTGTAAATGTTGAAATTGAACCTGCTTCCATCACTTCCACCGGCAGCTTGTTCCACACTTTAATGACCCTCTGAGTTCAGAAGTTCCCTTTAAATGTTTTGCCTTTCACCCTTAACCCATGACCACTAGTTCTAGTTTCACCCAACCTCAGTGAAAAAGCCTGCTTGCATTTACCCTATCTATATCCGTCATGATTTTGTATATCTCTATCATATATATCTCCCCTCATTCTCCATAGTCTAGAGAATAAAGTCCTAACCTATTCAACTTTTCCCTATAACTCAGGTCCTCAAGTCCCGGCAGCATCCTTGTAAATTTTCTCTGCATTCTTTCAATCTTATTGCTATCTTTCCTCTAGGTAGGTGACTCCAAATTAGGCCTCACCAATGTCTTATACAACTTAAATGTAACATCCCAACTTCTGTACTTAATACTCTGATTTATGATGGCCAATGTGCAAAAGCTCTCTTTACAACCTGTGATGCCAATTTCAAGAAATTACGGTTCTGTATTTTCAGATATCTCTGTTCTACCACACTCCTCAGTGCCCTACTGTTTACTGTGTAAACCCTACCCTAATGTGTCCTCCCAAAATGCAACAGCTTGCACTTGTCTGCATTAGATTTCATCTGCCATTTTTCAGCCCATTTTTTCTGCTAGTCCGGAGCCTGCTGCAAGCTTTGATAACCTTCCTCGCTGTCCACTATGCCCCCAATTTTGGCGTGATCTGCAAATTCGTTACTCTGGTTTACTACATTATTATCCAGATTGTGGATATAGATGGAAAACTACAGACCCAGTAATAATGCCTGCAGCCCATCACTAATCATAGGCCTCCAATCTGAGAGGCAACTATCTTCCATCTAGTGACTTTCCTTTCATAGTCCCATTTGACTCTGCTCAATCTTGTTACTGTTTTGGAAGTGTCTTGATATTCGATACTTTTTAAAAAATCTCAGTCACTCCCTGTTTTCTCTCACACTTCTATAGTTATGGGGTAGACTTTTAATGTTTGCCACTGGTATTCTCTCATTTTCTATTTTCCTTTATCAATTTCATGTCTTTATTGACCGAGTTATGAATCCATCCCACTGCCAATGGACTTTACAGCTGACCACCTACCACCCCACCTGCCTCTGCGTTCAGCACATAATTCTCCAGAACTTCTGCCATCTCCAGTTCCCGCCACAAAGCACATCTTTCCTTCCCTCCCCTACCCACTTTCCACAGGGATCACCCCCTACACACCTCCCTTGTCCATTCATCCCTCCCCATTGATCTCCCTCCTGGCACTTATCCTTGCAAGTGGAACAAGTGCCACACCTGCCCCTACACCTCCTCCCTCACAACCATTCACGGTCCGGTCTGTTGACTACTCATTTCAGTTAATTTCCTTTTCCCTGTGTTCCACTGGGCTCCTTGATTAGGGCACCTGATCTTCATTCAAACCGGCAGCATAAAATCTCCAGCTTACATCTACTCGCGGCTTGTTCCTCACCTGAGCAGTGTGGCTATGCTCCTTCCGAGCCGCCGAGAATAAAGGACCGTCTTCATGAGCTTCTCCGTGTCAAGAACCCTCCTGTTTGTTTTTGTCATCTTGTGTTTGGCTGAGTATTGCAGGCCATTTGCCACTGCTCCAAACCTCGATACAAATTGTCTGTCATTGTTTTTGTCGACTCGTGTCCAGCTGAGTGTTGCCAGTCATTTTGCTGCTGCTCCGAGCTGGGGTGCAAGTGGTCTGTCGTCGTTTTGTTTTGTTGACTCTGAGTCCCAGTCCAAGTCAAAGCTCCGGGTCCCAGTCAAGGCCAAGTCCTGGCTCTGAGTCCTAGACATGTCCAAGTCCGTCTCTGTGCCTGTGTCCTGCACTTGGGTCCACTCCCTACGCTCCGTTGCAACACATACAGTCCTTTCAGGTGAGGCAACACTTCACCTGTGAGTCTGTTGGGGTCATCTGTGTTTTGTGCTTCCAGTATGGCCTCATGTCTATCAGTGAGACCTGACGTAGATTGGAAGACCACTTTACCGAGCCCCTACACTTTGTCTGCCAGAAACGTGATCTCCCAGTGGCCACCCATTTTAATTCCACTTCCCATTCCAATATGTCAATCGATGGCCTCCCCTACTATCGCAATGAGGCCACACGCAGATTGGAGAAACAACACCTTATGTTCTGTTTGGGTAGCCTCCAAACTGATGGTATGAACATTGAGTTCTCGAACTTCTGGTAATTCCCCCCACCCTCTCCTTCACCATTCCTCATCCCTTCGCCTACCCATCACCTCCCTCTGGTGCTCTTCCTTACTCTTCTTTCTTCTATGGCCTTCTGTCCTCTCTTATCAGACTCCCCATTCTCCAGCCCTGTATCTCTGTCATCAATCAAATTCCCAGCTCTTTGTTTCATCCCTCTTCCAGTTTCACCTATCACTTTGTGTTTTTCTCTCCCCTCCCCTTATCTTTTAATCCACTCCTCATCTTTTTCCCCCTCCAGTCCTGCCGAAGAGTCTCGGCCTGAAACGTCAACTGTACTTTTTTCTGCAGATGCTGCCTGGCCTGCTGAGTTCCTCCAGCATTTTGTGTGTTACTTGGATTTCCAGTATCTGCAGATTTTCTCTTGCTTGTGATTGGATTACAGCTTATTGTGTCATGAAGAGCCTCTAACCACTGAAAAAGAACACAATCGCATTGATAGGAGAATTGGACCTTTATGGACCAGGGACAGTGCTGAGAGCAATGCGGTATAAACAGTTCAGTGTAATGGATTACAAACACGCGATTCTGCACATGCTGAAAATCCAGAGTAATGCACACAAAAGGCTGGAGGAGCTCAGCAGTTCATGCAGCATCCATAGAAAGGAATAAAGAGTCAACGTTTCAGTCTGAGACCCTTCATCAGAGCACTTTTCAGTCCAAAATGTTGACTGCTTATTCATTTCCATAGATGCTGTCTGACCTGCTGATTCCTGCTGTCATAAGTCAGGTGTTGAATCAGGACCCAACTGCAAGTAACAGACACTGGAGTCCCAGAAACAGGACAAGACAGAACCCAAGGACAGGACGGGATGCAGTCGAGGCAGGGGAAGCAGGACCAGGATGAAGGACTAGGAACAAGGAGCCTGGGGTGAACTCTGAGCCCGAGACTGGGCAAGGACCCAGAACCTGGGTCTTGCCTTGGGTTCAGACCCCCAAACCCAGGCAAGGACGTGACGAGGCTTGAGGCTATGGGCTTGGGTCGAGGCTTGAGGCTGGAGGCTGCGGGCTTGGAGCTTGGGGAACTCGGAGGCTGGAGCTAGGGGCAGACTAGGAACTGTACATCAACATGGAGCCAGGACTTATCCTCCAACAAGCCAGGACTCATCTATAACTCCACACCAAGGTAGGGCAGGGCCATCCATCAGGTAACAGCAGAACAGCCTGACCTACCCGACAGAGGCAAAGACAAGACAGATTCCCCCCACAGGGCGACAGCAGAACGGCCAGACTTACCCCACAGGGGCAAGGACAGGAAGAGACAAACACCAAGGAACAATAGACAGTTCCACCTCTGCATCAGGGTAGCTCCAAGTAGCCATTACAGCCAGCAGCCTTGGCTGGCTACAGAAGCAACCAGATCCCTACCTAGCTCAGAGTGGCTGACAGCCACCCAGCTGGCCCGGGAAACAGCTGAATCCATACCACAATGACCACTCCAACTACTACCAGCAAGACTCCCAGAAGCCATGGTTCTCCAACGCAGCCCCAAGGATGGCAAGAGTCCATTCTAGCCTTCCACCAGCCATCTGTGCCATGAGTACCTTGACAAGACCCCCTCCATACCAGGACCACTTATAATCCCAGTTCCAATATGAGCCTCAGGTGTTTCTAGTTAAGTCCAACCGCAGCAAGGGACCGTCGGAAAGCCCAGAGTCCGCGGACCGGACCACGGACTTCGGACTGAACCACCACACCTGCAGCATTTTTGTGTGTGTTTGTGAGGTGGAGTGTTGTACCAAAATCAAGGCGGGGTGCAAAGACTAGGGAAGTTCCATTCCCTTCTATTTTATTTAAAGATACAGTACGGTAATGGGCTCTTCCGGCTCAATGAGTCTGCGCTGCACAATTACACCCACGTGAACAATTAATCATACGTCTTTTGGGATGTGGAGGATACGGGAGCACCCAGAGCAAACTGATGCAGTCACAATGAGAACGTAACTACACAATCTGCATATTATCAAACCATGTAATATGAGGTTTATAAATTTGTTCCAGCCCAGAGCTTTAAGAGAATCTTGAAAAGAGAACAACCAAGGGACCAATTCATTCATAGATTCTTCTCATAATTGCTTTAGTGAGCTGAAAAATGAGGCTCGGATTCATTCAATAACTGTCGTGCCGGTAGTGTGATCATTTGAGTGGAGTTTCCCTTATCACAGCAGCGTTGCAGTTAGCATGATGCTATTACAACTCGGGACGTCGAAGTTCAATTTCAACACTGTCTGTAAGAATTTTGGGCGTCCTTCCCATGAGTGCCTGGCTTTCCTCCAGGTGCTCTGGATTCCTCCCAAGGTCCAAAGACGTACTGGCTAGTAGATTAATTGGTCATTGTAAATTGACCTGTGCGCAGGCCAGTGTTAAGTAGGTAGGTTCTGGGTGGTGCGTTGAGCCGGAAGGGCATGTTCTGCACTGTCTCTCTAAATAAAAAATAAATTAATAGACATAGGGGTCTCACTGCCATCCATTGGGGACATTTATCGGGAGCACAGCCTATGCAGGGCCCTTGGTATTACCAAGGATCCCACCCATTCATCCAACATCCTCTTTGACATTCTACCACCAGGCAAGAGATTCCGATGCACAAAAGCAGGAATGCTCAGGATGGGAAACAGTTTCTTCTCCCAGGCCAATAGATCTCTGATCTCCTTGCCGCATCACATTCAAACTGTTACAGGGAACAGTGGCATGAAGTGCAAGATGACTGGGGTCCCTTCACTGCTACAGCCACCCTCCGCCTTTACTGTCATTGCATAATTCATTTGTGGATTTAATTCTTATTTTCCTAAGTTATTGTGTGTTACGGGACTACTGTGTGTTACACCCTGGTCTGGTGAAATGTCTCATTTGACAGTATACATATATATAGTTAAATAACAATAAATTTGACTTGTGATGTAGGTGCCGGAATATGTGGAGACCTTTGCGGGCTGCCATAAGGCCATAACATATAGGAGCAAGTTGACTGTTTGCTCTGCTGAGTTCCTTCAGCATTTTCTGCTTATTGCTCTGGACTTCCAGCATCTGCAGAATTTCTCATGATGATAATTAAGTGAGATTCAGATGCTTGTAGACATTTCACCTCCCATTCATGATGAATCTGTTTCAATACTCAGGATTCTAAATTATTTATCATGTGCAGATCAAAACATAGAGTGAAATGTGTCATTTGATTCCAACCGAGGGAATGTGCATGTTCACAATCATTTAGTTGGTGTCTTGGGGCGTTTCATTTATAAAATTTGTTTATTACTTAGAGATACAACACGGAATAGGCCATTCGAACTCACCGAGTCGCGTCGTCCAGCATCTCTGATTTAATATTAGTCTAATCACAAGACAATTTACAATGACCAATTAGCCTACTTTGGACTGTGGGAGAAAACTGGAGCACACAGAAGAAACCTATGGGCACACGGAAGAATGTAAAGTTTTAGAGAACAAAAAAGGCCGTGTATCCCCTTCTGCCTGCCTACAACCATGGACCACATCTACCATAAGATATAGGAGTAGAATCAGACTATTCAACCTATCGAAGTACACTGCCCTTCAATCGTGGCTGGTTTATTTTTCAACCCCCATTTCCCACCTTTCCCCCATAACGCTTATTGCCATTTACCAATTAAGAACCTATCAATCTCTACCCAGTGGCTTGCCTCTATAGCTTTCAGTGGCAAAGTATCCCACATATTCGGCACAGTAGCACAATGCTTTACAGCGCCAGTGATCCAGGTTTAATTCCCACCACTGTCTGTAAGGAGTTTGTACATTCTCCCTATAACCACCTGGGTTTCCTCTGAGTGCTCTGGTTTCCTCCCACAGTCCAAAGACGTACCGGTTGGTAGGTTAATTGGTCATTGTAAATTGTCCTGTGATTGGGCTGGGGTTAAATCTAGGGTTGCTGGGTAGCGCGGCTCAAAGGGCCGGAAGGGCCTGTTTTGCACTGTATCTTTATAAATAAACAAGCATTCTTCACTCCGTGGCTGAAGGATTTCCTCCTCCTCCTCTCAGTTCTGAAGGGACATCCATTTATTCTGAGCACAAGAGATTCAGCAGGTGCCAGAAATCCAGGGCAACACCCACAAAATGCTGGAGGAACTCAACAAGTCAGGCAGCATCTATGGAGAGAAATAAATACGGTAGTCAACGTTTTGGCCGAGACCCTTCACCCTTTCTTTTTCTGAGGCTCTTCCATCCTATCCTAGGTAAGACCTTCCGTCAGTAATGAGCAAGTTTCTCTCAAACAATTGCACATGGAGTATAATAAAAGCGCTCGGGATGTTTCCCAACCAGAACAGGAGTTGTCCACAATTTTTAAAAAAGTGTGGCAATATTCATAGATCTCTTAAGTCGAGTAGCACAGTCCCTCGAAGGCTCTCCGAATAACACCTAAGTTACAGAGAAAGGTTGAACAAGTTAGATCTTTATTCTTTGGAGCGTAGGAGGTTGAGGGGGGACTTGATAGAGGTATTTAAGATTAAGAGGGGGATAGATAGAGTTGATGTGGATAGGCTTTTTCCATTGAGAGTAGGGGAGATTCAAACAAGAGGACATGAGTTGAGAGTTAAGGGGCAAAAGTTTAGGGGTAACATGAGGGGGAACTTCTTTACTCAGAGAGTGGTAGCTGTGTGGAACGAGCTTCCAGTAGAAGTGGTAGAGGCAGGTTCGACATTGTCATTTAAAATAAAATTGGATAGGAATATGGTCAGGAAAGGAATGGAGGGTTATGGGCTGAGTGCAGGTCAGTGGGGCTAGGTGAGAGTAAGCGTTCGGCGTGGACTAGAAGGGCCGTGATGGTCTGTTTCCGTGCTGTAATTGTTATATGGTTATATGGTTAACTGGTGGATTGTACTGTGGATTTTCGAAAATAGTAAACCACTCTGATCTGACCTGTATCTGTGTGTTTAACTGGACCTCTCTACACTCCCTTCGCTGCTTCCGGTGCAGTCAGTTTATTTCATTTTTGGAACCAAACGTTCAGAATCACCATCAGGCAATAAAATATTGGAGCAGAACTAGGCCATTCTGCCCTTTAAGTCTGCACCGCCAGTCCATCATGGCTGTTTTTCTATCCCTCTCAAATCCATTCTCTTGCCTTCTCCCCATAATCTTTGATGCCCTGACTAATCAAGAAACTATCAAATTCCCCTTTAAATATACCCAATAACTTGGCTTCCATTGCTGTCAGTGACAATGGATTCCACAGATTCACCACCCATTGGCTGAAGAAATTCCTCCTAGTCTCTATTCCTTCTATTCTGAGGTTGTGCCACCTAGTGCTCGACTGGGTTCCACATCAAGCTTTGGGACAGACATTAAAATAAAATTGCAGATGCTGACATCTGGAAACAAAATCTGAAATAACTGGAGACACACAGATCACACCTATGGTGAGAGGAACAAAAACAAGAGTTAGATTTAATATCGCTGACATACCGCGTGAAATCTATTGTTTTCATGACAACCAGGTAACATTTAATTAACAATTAATGTCACGGGTTCAACATTGTCTGTATTCTGAATTGAACCGTTAATGATTCTTCCCCCCCCCCCCGTATTAATTAAACAGGCTCCCATCTATCGGGTTCTTTGATGTCAACAGGAGAGCATAAAATATAAAAATGGTACGTGCTCCTCTATAGAACTGAATTGGTAAATTCAGATTCAGATTAATTTTTCACATGTATATTGAGATAGTAGTGCAGCGGTTAGCATAACACTTTACAGCACCAGTGACTGGTTCAGTTCCTGGTGCTGTAAGGAGTTTGTACGTTCTCCCCGTGACCATATGAGTTTCCTCTACGCTTTGGTTTCCATCCACATTCCAATAACGTACTGATTAGTAGGTTTATTGGTGAATAGTTGATTGTTGACCAGGAGGAAGAAAGCGGAGGTCCATGAGCCAGTCCTCAATGAGGTCAAAGGTGGAGATGGTCAGAAATTTTAAATTCCAGAATGTTATCATTCAGAGGACCTATCTTGGGCCCAACATGCAAGTGCAATCACGAAGAAAGCACGGTAGCACCTTTACTTCCTCAGAAGTTTTTGAAGATTTGGCAGTACATCTAATCCTTTGATAAACTTCTATAGATGCGTGGTATAGAGTATATTGACTGGTTGCGTCACAGTCTGGTACGGAATCACCAATGTCCTTGGATGGAAAATCCAAGAGTAGTGGGTATAGCCTAGTCCATCACAAGTAAAGCCTCCCTCCCTTAAGCACATCTACACAGACCATTGTTGCAAGAAAGTAGTATGCATCAGAGACTCCCACCACCCAGGACTTGCTACTGCCATTAGGAAGAAAGACCAGGAACTTCTGGACTCATACTAACAGGTTCAAGGATAGTTATTACCCCTCAACCGTCAGGCTTGAATCGAAGGGGATAACTTCATTCAAAGACACTTACCCCATCACTGAACTGTTCCCACAACCTATGGACTGATTTTCAAGGCCTCTTCATCTCATGTTCTCGATATTTATTACTTATTTATCCTTATTATCTATTCCTCCATGATCTGGATCAACACGTTGACATCGTGGAGGCTTGCGTGCTTGAAGGACTCCATCAAGCGATGCCAAATCAGGGCCACCCATGTTGGAACGGCTGTGAACAAGATGCCAGACAAAGATTAATCCACTCCCGAGCGGACTGATTTGCGTCTGCCCTTCCCGGGCTATGCCACGTGAAACAACAATTGCACATTTGTTGTCTTTTGCACATTGGTTGTTTGTCCGCTCTGTTGGGTGTGACCTTTCATTGATTCTATCATGGTTCTTGTATTTGCTGAGTATTCCCACAAGAAAACAAACCTTAGGGTTGTATTTGGTGACATATATGTACTTCCAACTTTTAACATGGGTGTATTTGGGCAGTGTGGGCCAAAAGGGCCTATTATCATGTTGTATCTCTAAATGAAATAAAAAAGACATAAAGTGAAATGTGTTGTTTGTGTTATCAACCGACCCACTCAAGGATCCGCTGATGGCAGCCTGCAATATAGCATGCCCACAATATTCAACACAATAACACTAACAGCAACAACAGCAGAACAAGAAAACAACAACAAACCCCAAGCCCCATTCCCATCATCGCATATACACACAGGCCCTAACACCAGGACAGGCCGTCTCCGGGCCTTAGACTCAAACTTGGAATCGGGCATCCAACCTCCAGTTTCTGACCTGGATCGCTGAGCTTCGACCGCGGAGCGTTCCAACCTGGACTCCGAACACAGGCACCTTCCTCCGACTCTTCATTCTCCCACATCTTCATATGTCTCCCAACATCCCGCACTCTCCCCAAACCAGACCTAGAAATCTAAAAAAATCAACTAGGTCAGAGCCTCGACGCCGGTTGACATTGCACTCGGCCAACTACTTTTCTATTCATCTATTCATTCATCCGTCCATCCACCCATCCAGCATAGTAACAAGCTCTTTCAGCCCAACAAGACCGCCATAGCCACTTCACCAACTATTGTCACATGTACCGAAGTACAGTTAAAAACTTGTCTTGTGTACTGTCCGGACCAATCAACTCATCAAGCCAGGTTGCACTTCACGTTAATAGATCAACTGCCGTTCTCAGATACCGTTAGAGAAATAAGGGGACAGTAAAATCAGCTTTAAATGTGATACCCACCTGGGTAGTGCACAGTTCACAACACACTTATGGAGAGATATAAAAATACTGCAGATTGCTGCAAATCTGAAATAAATCCCTAAAATGCTGGAATAACTCAGCAGTCTAGGCTGCGTCTGTGGAGGGGAATGAAAGGTTGATGTTTCGGGCATTTTTGTGTGTTACTCTAGATTTACAGCATCTGCAGAATCTCTTGTGTTAACTCTTGTGATTGTGCAGACGAGTGGAAAAATCAAGGCGGCCTACATCCCGTTGGTAGTTGGTAATGAATAGATCTGAGATTAGAGAGAGGGGAACGGACTATCGCGCTTCGCGCTCTCCCAGTTCCGATGATGTCCCGGACCTGATTTGCTAATTGATTCACTGAAAGTGCTGGAGGAACTCAGCACCTCAGGCAGCATCTATGGAGGGGAATGAAAGGTTGATGTTTCGGGCATTTTTGTGTGTTACTCTAGATTTACAGCATCTGCAGAATCTCTTGTGTTAACTGATTCTCTTCCTGCACGTCCGACTTGCTGCATGGTTCTGCAGCTTTGCGTTTTTATTTCCGAGCCCATGGTCCGGAACTTGGTCTTTGTGGAATTATATTCATGAAGTTAACCAAATCTGGGATAGACAACTAGTGTTGGTAACAGCGACCACGGAACTACCGGAGTTCCATAACGACTCACTAAGGAAATTTGCCGTTACTACCCGTATGGCGAACTCTGGGATTACTAATGTGGTTGAGGTTTCAGTATTCTCAATCATGAATACGATGTCGCCTGCAACCTCCACACTTCTTGAACTAATAAAACAAAATTACACAAAACACAAGGTATTTTGCAGATACTGTAAATCTCGAACAACACGCACAAAATGCTAGAAGAACTCAGCAAATCACGCAGCATCTATGGAGGACAGCATCAAATCCTTCACCATCTAGGCTATGCTCTCTTATCACTGCTGTCTTTGGACGGAAGGTACAGGAGCCTTTGGTCGCACACCACCAGGTTCAGAAACAGTTGTTACCCTCAAACCACCAGTCTCCTGAAGAAGCGTGAGTAACGTCTCTCAACACTGAACCGATTCCACAATTTATGGCCTTATTTTCAAAGACTCTGCAACCGATGTTCTCAATATTAATCATTTATTATCTGGCTATCTATTTTTTTGCAATTGCACGGTTTGTCTTTGTGTGTAGTTTTTCAATAATTCTATTATACTTCTTTGTTGTACAGTGAATGCCAGCAAGAAAATGGTGTCACCTATACTTTGATAGCCGGCCGGTGTTGTAGCAGTATCCGCACCGAACTACAAGGGGAATCAGAATCAGGTTTATTATCACCGGCACGTGACGTGAAATTTGTTAATTTAGCAGCAGCAGTTCAATGCAATACATAATCTAGCAGAGAGAGAGAGAGAGAGAGAGAGAGAGAGAGAGAGAGAGAGAGAGAGAGAGAGAGAGAGAGAGAGAGAGAGAGAGAGAGAGAGAGAGAGAGAGAGAGTGAGAGAGGGAGAGGGAGAGGGAGAGGGAGAGAGAGTGTGAGAGAGAGGGAGAGAGTGAGAGAGAAGGAGAGAAAGAAAGAGAGAGAGTGAGAGAGGGAGAGAAAGAAAGAGAGCGAGGGAGAGAGAGGGAGGGAGAGAGAGAGAGGGAGAGAGGGAGAGAAAGAGAGAGAAACTAATAATAAACAAATAAAACATAATAAACAACCAAGTAAATCAATTACGTATATTGAATAGATTATTTTAAAATGTGCAAAAACAGAAATACTGAATTCCTCCAGCATTTTGTGTGGATTGCTGTAGAACAAAAATACACAACCCAACGACTACATCGTTTCACTAACGCCGGACGGCATCACAGCAGGGTACACTTGACAAATCCACGCTTCCAGCAGTAGGATAATCATCCCTGCTTTCCCAATGGGCGATGGGACTTTCACATCTCTCCGAGGGGAAGGAGCTGTTCCTGAATCGCTGAGTGTGTGCCTTCAGGTTTCTGTATCTCCTACCTGATGGTCAGTGAGAAAAGGGCATGCCCTGGGTGCTGGAGGTCTTTAATAATGGACGCTGCCTTTCTGAGACACCGCTTCGTAAGGATGTCCCAGGTTCGAATACGGCCGGCTTTCCATCCGTGCTGTGTTAAGCGTCAAGCTAGCCACTTGGCCTCGTAAAAAAAACAGGCAAATGCCAAGGAAATGGCAATGTTGCCGCCGGTGCGCCACAAAGCATGGAGAGGAACAACAAGAAATTTACTTTGAACTTTGAAAGCAGCAAAAGACACCATGTCAATAGACAATGAAACACGCGCAATTTGCTGTTTTATTGTCGTATGGACTACCATAGGGTTAACTAGAGAGGGATGCTTGAAACTTACTTTTAACACACACAGAATGCTGGAGGAACTCAGCAGGTCAGAAAGCATCCATGGAAAGGTATAATGAGTTGACGTTTCGGGACAACACCCCTCATCAGGACCCTTCATTGTGTGTGTTATTCTGAATTTCCAGAATCTCTTGTGTTTTAGAAGGCCACTTTCAAAGTATGGGAAGCAGAATCGATCGCGAAGTACTCTCGTGGTGGGATCTGGCAGCGACTGAGGTGCGAGCTATAGTCTATCTTTGCCGTAAGTTTCTAATTCCCCAAGAATAGCCAACACCCCTCTCTCCACTGCCCGCTCGGTTCTGAAACGAAGCGGAGGCTTCTAAATATTAAAGATTGAAAGATTAGCTTTCTTTGTCACGTGTACATTAAAACACCGAAACACACTGTATCGTTTGGGTCAATGACCAAATCAGTCCGAGGATGTGGTGGGGCCAGCCTGCAAGTGTCATCATGTTTCCAGAGCTAACATAGCATGCCTGGGACTTACTAACCCCATCCCGTATGTCCCTGAGGAAACCCATGCTCACGGGGAGAACGTAGAAGCTCCTTACATCTTTCATCTCGTAGTGGCTTCAAGTGGTCTGCAAATCTTCTGTTTAAGGCTACTTTTAATTTCCAAAATTGACGAGAGTGAGATAAAAACAAAGATCAACTCATAACTCTTGAACAACGCGCCTCAAAATATATTTCACGTTAATTTGTTTTAAAACAGGAAAGATCCAGTAGATCTGCAGCGTGTTTCAGATTGTTGGTAAGAATGTTGACACGTAATCCTTTGCTTTTGAGAACCCTTGCAGAACATGTCCCTCCCGTGCCATGCTCTGCTGACAAATATCATTACCGACGACAGACAGATGATAGATAGATCACCGTATATGTGTTGCCACACATCTCTACACTTTCCCCAGCTCATCCTAAGACTGTGTTGGTTGTTGACACAACTGACGCATTTCGCTGTACGTTTCCATGCGGTGACCTATTTGTCTATCTATCTATCGATCTTGGCCCTAAATGATTACTTTTTATTCTGCTCCATAGATACTGCCTGACCTGCTGAGCTCCTCCAGCATTTTGTATGTGTTACTCTGGATTTCCGGTGTCTGCAGAACCTCATGTCACAGTGTGTGCTAGTGACTGAAACCAGGCGTAGAGGAACAACAGACTCCCATGTAGGATTATCCATAATGTACATAATGTACATAATGTACATAATGTACAACTACATAATGTAGTTTATACATAAGAATTCCAACAGAACAAAGTTGGCTCGAACAAGTGACACCACGAGACGAATAATTCTCAGGACAAGGACCCCACAATAAGCGCTAATCGGGAATCTGCCAGTATTTGCAAATCCCGTGTCATTCAAAATAAACTTGACAAGGTTAAACAGAAAGCACAAGGGCTTAATGCCTCTAGGAAATTATTGTGTGCAGTCTTGGTCACTTAATTACACGAAGGATATTAATAAGGTTGAAAGAGTGCGGAGAAGATTTACAAGTTTGTTGCCAGGACTTGAGAAACTGAGTTACAGAGAAAGGGTGAATAGGTTAGAACTTTATTCCCTGGAGTGTAGAAAAATGAGGGGAGATTTGATAGAGGTGTATAAAATTATGATGGGTATAGATAGAGTGAATGCAAGCAGGCTTTTTCCATTGAGGCTAGAGGAGAAAAAAAACAGAGGTCATGGGTTAAGGGTGAAGGGGGAAAAGTTTAAAGGGAACATTGGGGGGGGCTTCTTCACGCAGAGAGTGGTGGGAGTGTGGAATGAGCTGCCAGATGAAGTGGTGAATGCAGGCTCACTTTTAACATTTGAGAAAAACTTGGGCAGGTATATGGATGAGAGGGGTTTGGAGGGATATGGTCCAGGTGCAGGTCAGTGGGACTAGGCAGAAAAATGGTTCGGCACAGCCAAGAAGGGCTAGAAGGCCTGTTTCTGTGCTGTAATGTTCTATGGTTCTGTGGTTCTATGGAAAGACAACAATTAACAAATGCAAGTGATCTAGAAACCTCGGAGCCCAATGCTCTATGGCTTGCTGCACAGGCCTGCAAGGCTGGTGACAATCTATTTGTCAATCTGTCTACCTTCAAATCGGTTGATCTTTTTTAAAATTTCAACATTGTAGCTCGCCCTCATTACATCACATTGCAATGAACGAGGCAAACCCAAACGCAGGACACAGGCTCGGAGATTAAATTTGGATGCAGATAAGGGTGTGGGCATTGAACGGCCAACAGGAGGATGTGCAGGAAAGTCAAAGGCAGCCAGGACTATCTGGACATGGAGCATAGAAAGGAAAGTGCTAGACAAAACCTTTCTTAGCATGGAGAGACAGCATTACACAGGTAAACCTCGGAGCCAAAGTAAAACTTAGAGTACGTATCTTGACACGGAGAGACTGTGTTGCACAGGTAAATCTCAGCACTGAAGCAAAACTTAGGACACACAATCCTAAGCGACTGGGAAACGTTAATTACCACACTGGCAAAACTAACGATCTGGCAACTAGTGGGTGCAAAGCCAGGGTTCTTATACTGCAGGTTTTGATGAAAATCAGATGTGCCGCCATTAAGGGAAATTAGGAGAAATTGGGGAATTAACGGTCAGAGCCGTGGCACATCAGTGGCATTGATAACTGAAATGTTGCACTCAGATGTGCAGAGTGAGGCTTGAATCTATTACCTACTGGTTCAGCAACTGCATTTTCAAAGTAATTGTGTCCCCTTCCCATCATAGCAAGTCCACCATGTTCAGCATGTAATGAGCTCTTCGGGCCTGTGTGGGACACCGGATACTGTTGGGCTCTGAGGTTTCTAGAGCACCTGTGTTGGTTAAATGTTGTTTAATAGCAGTCATTAATTGTTTACAGTTTCTTGTGTTTTTCTCAAGCGACTCGTTCTTTGTAATGCCGTCTCCTGGTGCATTCTGTTTAAGTTTGTTAAGTTTATTCTGATAGGCTCAGAGATTCAGTGTTACTTGTATTATTTAAGTGGCTGCCCGATTAGTGCTAATCATGGGGTCCTAGCTTTAAGAATGTGTTACTTGGGCAAGTTACTAATATTCATTTGGAATTCTTATGAATAAACTCTCATTGCCATCTGTTTTTCCTCGACATTTGGATTACAATATCATGACACAGCAGAACAACACAAACAACAACAGCAAAATAAGCCCTTTTCCCACCCACTCACAAACAGAGAGGCTTCCAATCCCAGGCAGAACACCTCTGGGGCTCCGTCTACCAGTCCTTGGCCTTGGACTCTCAGACTTACAGACATTAGGCCTCCAACCTCCAATATCTGGACTGGACTCACAAACACAAGGCCTCTGACCTCCAGACATGCCGAGCCACGAACTTTGACCTTCAGGCTCCAAATTTGTCTGTTGATTATATTGCTTAAGATGTGAAGACATGACTGCAAGCCCAAAATGTCGACTGTTTATTTCTCTTCATTGATGTTGGAGACCTACTGAGTTGTCCAGCATTTTGTATGTTGCTCAAGATTTCTTGCATCTCCAGAATCTCTTGTTTAAGTTAGCATGGTGCCTTTTGCTATTCACAGCTAAGAAGCACTGTTGTTGAATGGTAGTGTGGATAGCATGGAAGGTCATTGACAGGATACAGAGATGAGCTGAGAAGTGGAAGATAGATTTCAACCCATAAAAGTGTGAAGTGATTCACTTTGGAAGGTTGAACTTGAAGGCATAATACAGGGTTAATGCCTGGATTCTTAGCAGTGTGGAGGATCTTGGGGTCCATGTCCATAGATCCATCAAAGTTCTGGCACAAGTTGATGGAATGATTAAGAAGGCAGAAGGCATGTTGGCCTTCATTAGTCAGGGGATTGAGTTCAAGAGCCATTAGATAATGTTGCAGCTCTATAAAACCCCTGGTTACATCACATTTGGAATTTTGTATTCATTCTAGTTGCCTCATTATGTGAAAGCTTTAGAAAGGGCGCAGATGATTTACTGGGATCCTGTCTGGATTAGAAAACATCTCTAATGGTTGAGTGAGCTAGAGCTTGAAGGAGGATGAGAGGTGACTTGATAGAGTAAGAAACATAGAAAACTTACAGCACAATACAGGCCCTTTGGCCCACAATGCTGTGCCGAAAATATACTTACTTTAGAAATTACCTAGGGTTACCCATAACCCACTAATTTTCAAAGCTCCATGAGTCTTTTAAAAGTCATCCAGGAGTCTCTTAAAAGACCCTATCATATCTGCCCCCACCACCGTTGCTGGTAGCCTGTTGCACGCATTCACCACTCTGCATAAAAAACTTACCCCTAACATCTCCTCTGTACCTACTTCCAAGCACATTTAAACTATGCCCTCTCGTGTTAGCCATTTCAGCCCTGGGAAAAAGCCTCTGACTATCCACATGATCAATGCCTCTCATCATCTTATACACCTCTATCAAGTCACCTCTCATCCTCCGTCGCTCCAAGGAGAAAAGGCCGAGTTCACTTAACATATTCTCATAAGGCATGCTCCCCAATCCAGGCAACATCCTTGTAAATCTCATCTGCACCCTTTCAATGGTTTCCACATCCTTCCTGTAGTGAGGCAACCAGAACTGAGCACAGTACTCCAAGTGGGGTCTGACCAGGGTCCTATATAGCTGTAACATTACCTCTCGGCTCTTAAACTCAATCCCATGATTGATGAAGACCAATGCACCGTACGCCTTCTTAACCACAGCGTCAACTTGCGCAGCAGCTTTGAGCGTCCTATGGACTCAGACCCCAAGATCCCTCTGATCCTCCACACTGCCAAGAGTCTTACCATTAATACTATATTCTGCCATCATATTTGACCTACCAAAATGAACCACCTCACACTTAGCTGGGTTAAATTCCATCTGCCACTTCTCAGCCCAATTTTACACCCTATCAATGTCCCACCATAACCTCAGACAGCCCTCCACACTATCCACAACACCCCCAACCTTTGTGTCATCAGCAAATTTACAAACCCATCCCTCCACTTCCTCATCCAGGTCATTTTGTCATGGTCCCAATTGTTTATTCCCTATCTTGCTCCTAATTTCCATTGATTATGCCATGGTTCCGACCGTTTATTTCTCAATTACTTCTAATTCGCTTTGATGACAGCACACCTGGTTTCCATCTAGAACTACAGAATAAGAACCCGGCATCACAACCACTAGTCGCCAGTTCGTTGGTCTTTTTCCTGTGAGATAACTACGTTTCCTGACCACTTAGAACCGTTTGTTCTAAGTGTAGCTCCAGTTTCAAGGTTTACTTATGAGACTCCGTCTCTCCGAGTCAAGACTCCATTTCAAGTCTCTGAGTCAAGGCTCCGTGTCAAGATCCCTCCTGTTTGCTGTTTGGTGTTTATGCCCGTGTAAGCATCCAAACTGAATCTCCGTGCCTGTGTCCTGCACTTGAGTTTGCTTCCTTTGCTCATTGTAACACATTTATAAAAATCACAAAGAGTAGGGGTCCCAGAACAGATCCCTGAGGCACACCACTGGTCACTGAACTCCATGCAGAATATGACCCATCTACAACATTTCTTTGCCTTCTATGGGCAAGCCAATTCTGGATCCACAAAGCAAGGTCCCCTTGGATCCCATGCCTCCTTACTTTCTCAATAAGCCTTGCATGGGGTACCTTATCAAATGCCTTGCTGAAATCCATGTACACTACATCTACTGCTCTACCTTCATCAATGTGTTTAGTCACATCCTCAAAAAACTCAATCAGGTTCGTAAAGCATGAGCTGCCTTTCACAAAGCCATACCAACTATTCCTAATCATATTATGTCTCTCCAAATGTTCAAAAATCCTGCCTCTCAGGATCTTCTCCATCAACTTACCAACCACTGAAGTAAGACTCACTGATCTATAATTTCTTGGGCTATCTCTACCTCCTTTCTTGAATAAGGGAACAACACCTGCAACCCTCCAATCCTTCAGAACCTCTCCAGTCCCCATTGATGATGCAAAGATCATTTCCAGAGGCTCAGCAATCTCCTCCCTTGCCTCCTGCAGTAGTCTGGGTACATCTCGTCCAGTACCGGGGTCTTATCCAACTTGACGTTTTCCAAAAGCTCCAGCACATCCTCTTTCTTAATGTCTCAAATGTCTCAAGGTTTCCAATCCACTGTACGTCATCCCTACAATTGCCAAGATCCTTTTCCGTAATGAATACTGAAGCAAGGTATTCATTAAGTACCTCTGCTCTCTTCTCCAGTTCCATTTACACTTTTCCACTGTCATATTTGATTGGTCCTATTCTCTCACATCTTATCCTCTTGGACTTCACGTACTTGTAAAATGCCTTGGGGTTTTCTTTAATCCTGTCTGCCAAGGCCTTCTCATGGCCCCTTCTGGCTCTCCTAATTTCACTCTTAAGCTCTTTCCTGCTAGCCTTATAATCTTCTAGATCTCTATCATTACCTATTTTTTTGAACCTTTGGTAAACTTTTCTTTACTTTTTGATGAGATTTTCAACAGCCTTTGTACACCACAGTTCCTGTACCATACCATCCTTTCCCTGTCTCATTGGAACATACCTATGCAGAATGCCACTCAAATACTCCCTGAATGTTTGCCACATTTCTGCACTACATTTCCCTGAGAACATTTGTTCCCAGTTATTGCTTCCAAGTTCCTGCCTGATTGCTTCCTATTCCCCCTTACTCCAATTAAATGTTTCCCTAACTTATCTGTACCTATCCCTCTCCAATGCTGTTGTAAAGGAGATAGAATTGTGATTACTATCTCCAAAATGCTCTCCCACTGAGAGACCTGACACCTGACCAGGTTCATTTCCAAATACCAGATCAAGTACAGCCTCTCCTCTTATAGGCTTATCTACATATTGTGTCAGGAAACCTTCCTGAACACACCTAACAAACACCAGCCCATCTAAACCCTTTGCTCTAGGGAGATGCCAATCAATATTTGGGTAATTAAAACCTCCCACCACAACAACTCTGTTATTATTACATCTTTCCAGAATCTGTCCCCCTATCTGCTCCTCGATGTCCCTGTTACTATTGGGTGGTCTACAAAAGCACCTAGTAGAGTAATTGACCCCTTCCTGTTTCTAACTTCCACCCACAGAGACTCCGTAGACAATCCCTCCATGACTTCCTCTTTTTCTGCGGCTGTGACACTATCTCTGATCAGCAGTGCCATGCCCCCACCTCTTTTGCCTCCCTCCCTGTCCTTTCTGAAACATCTAAAGCCTGGAACTCTAAGTAACCATTCCTGCCCCTGAGCCATCCAAGTCTCTGTAATGGCCACAACATCATAGCTCCAAGTACTGATCCACGTTCTAAGCTCATCCGGTTTGTTCACGATGCTTCTTGCATTAAAATAGACACATCTCAAACCATTCATCTGAGCGTATCCCTTCTCTATCATCTGCCTATCCTCTCTCTTGCACTGTCTCCAAGCTTTCTCTATTTGTGAGCCAACTGCCTATTCCTCCATCTCTTCAGTTTGGTTCCCACCCCCCAGCAATTCTAGTTTATACTCACCCCAACTGCCTTAGCAAACCTGGCTGCCAGGATATTGGTCCCTCTCGGATTTGAGTGCAACCCACTCTTTTTGTACAGGTCACGCCTGCCCCAAAAGAGGTCCCAATGATCCAGGAATCTGAATCTTTGCCCCCTGCTCCAATTCCTCAGCCATGTATTTATCCTCCACCTCACTCTATTCCTATACTCACTGTTGTGTGACACAGGCACTAATTCTAAGATAACTACATTTGAAGTCCTGCCTCTCAACTTCCTTCCTAACTCCCTGTAGTCTGTTTTCAGGACCTCCTCCCTTTTCCTACCTATGTCATTGGTACCAATATATACCACGACCTCTGGCTGTTCACCTTCCCACTTCAGGATATCGTGGACGCGATCAGAAACATCCCAGACCCTGGCACCTGGGAGGCAAATTACCATCTGTGTTTCTTTCCTGCGTCCACAGAATCACCTGTCTGACCCCCTGACTATAGAGTCCCTTATTAATGATGCCTTCTTCCTTTCCCTGCCCTTCTGAGCCACAGGGCCAGACTCTGTGCCAGAGGCACGGCCACTGTTGCTTCCCCCAGGTAGGCTGTAACTCCCAACAGTTCTCAAACAGGAGTACTTATTGTTAAGGGGGACAGCCACTGGGGTACTCTCTTGTATCTGACTCCTGCCCTTCCCTCTTCTGACTGTTGCCCACTTACCTGTCTCCTGAGGCCCTGGTGTGACTACTTGCCTGTAGCTCCTCTCTATCACCTCCTCACTCTCCCTGACCAGACGAAGCACCGAGCTGCATCTCCAGTTCCCTAACACGGTCCCTAAGGAGCTGCAGCTCAAAGCACTTGGTGCAGATGTGGCTGTCCGGGAGGCTGGGAGACTCCCGGACTTCCCACATCTGACATCCAGTACAGAACACTGGCCTCACACACGTACTTCCTGTTTCTATTTCTCACAGGTAACTTACCTCACCGCGACCTGTTATTGCCGAAGCCCAAATGAGCCAAAGCCCTACCACTCTCACTCAGATCACTCTGTCAACGACTGCTCTGCTATACTCACCCCAACTGCCTTAGCAAACCTGGCTGCCAGGATATTGGTCCCTCTCGGATTTGAGTGCAACCCACCCTTTTTGTACAGGTCGTGCCTGCCCCAAAAGAGGTCCCAATGATCCAGGAAACTGAATCCTTGCCCCCTGCTCCAATTCCTCAGCCATGCATTTATCCTCCACCTCACTCTATTCCTATACTCACTGTTGTGTGACACAGGCAGTAATTCTAAGATAACTACATTTGAAGTCCTGCCTCTCAACTTCCTTCAGTGTCTCTCTTTTATGCCTGAACCTTTCTTGTTATCTAACTCATGATTAGTGCTCCAGTTGTAGCTGCTGTAGGCCATGTACAAAGGACAAATGCTCTTGAAGCTCCCTTTTTAAATAACCGCCACCGACCTGCAAGAAACCTCTCTTGGTAAAGCTCCGCTGACGCTGCTGATAGGCCATGTACAATGGGCAAACGCCCTCGAAGCTCCCTTTTTAAATAACCGTTGCATAAGATGATAAGGGGCATAGATCAAGTTGATAGCCAGGGACCTTGCCCCAGGGTGGAAATAGTTAATACCAGGAGGACATAATTTTAAGGTGATTGGAGGGAAGTTAGGGGGTGATGTCAGAGGTAGTTTTTTTTTGCGCAGGCATGGAATGCTTTGCTAGATGTGGCAATAGAAGTAGATACATTAACGATATTAAAAAACTCTTAAATTGGCACATGGATGATAGAAAAATTGAGAGCTATGTAGGAGGGGAGGGTTAGATAGATCTTACAGTAGTTTAAACATTCAATGTACTGCGTTACAGGTTTCCATGTTATTATGTTTTATTAACAGCCTTACAAAAGATGCATAGCAAGGTGTCATTACTAGTAGGTGCTATTATGACAATAGACAATAGACAATAGGTGCAGGAGTAGGCTATTCGGCCCTTCAAGCCAGCACCGCCATTCAACGTGATCATAGCTGATCATCCACAATTGGTACCCCTATTGATGAGGAATAGACCACCTTCCTTACTGTTTTCAAAATGTTACCATGGAAGCTTTTCATCTTCTGCATTTCCTTATGATATAAAAAGAGACCAATAGAGAGCCAAGGAGACCTTGCTGCTTCTGAGAGAGATCCCATTACTCTCCACCCCCTCCCCAACAGCAAAACAAACAGTGTCGTGCGTATAATTGATAGTACCTACATCAGTGCCACAGTCCATCAGCAGGGTGCTGGACTATCATCATCTGGACGATTTTGCTCGAGTTGCACCACAGCATCCCAACTCAGAGTGGCTGTAAGTGTTAATATCTGAACCACAGCCCACTGAGATCAGCATCTTATCAGCTGGGACATGAGGACCTGAGTTATAGGGAAAGGTTGAGTACATTAGGGCTTTATTCCCTGGGGTACAGGAGAATGAGGGAGATTTTCGAGAGGAATACAAAATGATGAGGGTTATAGATGAAGTAAATACAAGAGGTTGTGTGAGGGATGTGAAAGGATAACAAAGAACATAGAATATAGAACAGTATGGCACTGTACAGGCCTCTCGGCCTATGATGTTGTGCCGACGTTTTAACCTACTCTGATTAATCTAACCCTTTCTTCCCACATCGCCCTCTATTTTTCTATCGTCCATGTGCCCACTTAAGAGTCTCTTAAATGCCTCAAAAGTATCTGCCTCCACCACCACTCTTGGAAAGGTGTTCCATGCACCCATTGTGTTCTGTGTAACTTCTGACATCTGCTGCACAGTACTTCTTCAAATCATTTTGAAATTATGTCCCCTCATATGTCATTTCCACCCTGCATGTCAGTTTTTGGCTGTCCACTCTATCTACGCCTCTTATTCATCTTGTTCACCTCTATCAAGTCACCTCTCATCCTCCTGTGCTCTAAAGAGAAAAGCTCTATCTTTCTCCCTTCGTTTGAGGGTGCAGAGGAGATTTACACAGGATGCCTTCTTCATTAGAGAGCATGTCTTATGAGGAAAGGTTAAGCAAGCTGGAGTAAAGGAGGATGAGAAGTGGCTTATAAGTTAATAAAAGGCAGAGACAGAATGGACAGCCAGCACCTTTTTAATGAGTGATAGGGCTGAGGATGGGGAAGTTGGTGTTCAAGTCGATGGAGTGTGTTGTGAGACTGTGAGGGACAGGCAGCTGATGGGGCAACATTGCAGTCAGTGGGATGAGTTGAAGTGTAACATGAGGCAAAATTTTAAAAGTGATGAATACAGGACTGAAGATGTTATATTTGAATGCACATGTTATACAGAATAAGGTAAATGATCTTGTAGTGCAGTTAGAGATTGGCAGGTATGATATTGTGGACATCACTGACTTGTGGGTGGGCATCACTGAGTTGGGAGCTTAACATCCAAGGAGAAACATTGGATCGAAAGGATAGGCAGGCAGGCAGATGGGGTGGGTGGCTCTATTGGGGAAAAATAAAATTAAATCCTTAGAAAGAAGTGACACAGGATCATAAGGTGCAGAATTAAGAAACTGCAGGGGTAAAAAGACCCTGATGGGAGTTATATATAGTAGCCAGTATATGGGATATAAACTACAATGGGTGATAGACATGTAAAACATGTAAAAAAGGCAATGCTATGATACTTATGGGGGATTTCAATATGCAGATAGATTGGGAAAATCGGGTTGGTACTGGATCCCAAGAGAGGGAATTTGTAGAATGTATATGAGATTGCTTTTTAGAGCAGCTTATGACTGAGTCTGCTAAGGGAGTGGCAGTGTGACATGTGATGAGGATGTTAGGAGAATTCAGGGTGACTTGGATAGGCTGGGTGAGTGGGCAGATACTTGGCAGATGATGTTTAATGTGAATAAGTGTGAGGTTATCCACTTTGGGAGTAAGAACAGGAAGGCAGATTATTATCTGAACGGTGTAAAGTTAGGTAAGGGAGAAATACAAAGAGATCTAGGAGTCCTTGTTCATCAGTCACTGAAGGTGAATGAGCAAGTGCAGCAGGCAGTGAAGAAGGCTAATGGAATGTTGGCCTTTATTACAAAGGGAATTGAGTACAAGAGCAAGGAAATCCTCTTGCATTTGTACAGGGCCCTGGTGAGACCACACCTGGAGTATTGTGTACAGTTTTGGTCTCCAGGGTTAAGGAAGGACATCCTGGCTGTAGAGGAAGTGCAGCGTAGATTCACAAGGTTAATTCCTGGGATGTCTGGACTGTCTTACGCAGAGAGGTTAGAGAGACTGGGCTTGTACATGCTGGAATTAAGGAGATTGAGAGGGGATCTGATTGCAACATATAAGATTATTAAGGGATTGGACAAGATAGAGGCAGGAAATATGTTCCAGATGCTGGGAGAGTCCAGTACCAGAGGGCATGGTTTGAGAATAAGGGGTAGGTCATTTAGGACAGAGTTAAGGAAAAACTTCTTCTCCCAGAGAGTTGTGGGGGTCTGGAATGCACTGCCTTGGAAGGCAGTGGAGGCCAATTCTCTGGATGCTTTCAAGAAGGAGCTAGATAGGTATCTTATGGATAGGGGAATCAAGGGATATGGGGACAAGGCAGGAACCGGGTATTGATAGTAGATGATCAGCCATGATCTCAAAATGGCGGTGCAGGCTCAAAGGGCCAAATGGTCTACTTCTGCACCTATTGTCTATTGTCTATTGTCTATTAATTCTGGATTGAATATTGTGTAATGAATCAAATTTGATTAGGGAGTTTAACATAAAGGAACCCTTAGGAGACAGTGATGATAAAATGATAGAATTCACCCTGCAGTTTAAGAGTGGGAAGATAAAGTCAGATGTATCAGTATTACAGTGGAGTGAAGGGAATTACAGAGGCATGAGAGAGGAACTAAACAAAGGATTCTATCAGGGATGGTGGCAGAACAGCAAGGGCTGGAGCTTCTGGAGGCAATTTGTAAGAAGCAGGATAGATACACCCCAAAGATGAAGATGTATTCTAAAGGGAGGATGAGGCAACTGTGGCTGACAAGGGGCATCAACAACAGGGTAAATGCAAAAGAGGGTGACTCTAATAGAGCAAAAATTAATGGGAAAGGAGAGGATTGGGAAGCATTTAAAAACCAACAGAAAGCGACTAAAAACACCATAAGAAGAAAAAAGATCAAATATAAAGATAACACAAGGAAATCTGCAGATGCTGGAAAATCAAGCAACACACACAAAATGCTGGTGGAATGCAGCAGGCCAGGCAGCATCTATAGGGAGAAGCACTGTCGACGTTGCGGGCCGAGACCCTTCGTCAGGACTTATCAGGACAGTCCTGACAAAGGATCTCGGCCAGAAACGTCAACAGTGCTTCTCCTCATAAATATAAAGATAAGCTAGTCAACAACAGAAAAGGGGATACCAAAATATTTTTATCAAAGATCTATAACAAGTAAAAGAGAATGGAGTCTGGATATCGGACACTAGAAATTGACACTGGAGAGGTAGTAATAGGGGACAAATAAATGGCAGACAAATTTAATAAGTATTTTGCAACAGTCACCACTGTGGAAGATGCAAGCATGCCAGTATGCCAGAAGTTCGAGAGTGTCGGGGCATAGGTGAGTGTAGTTGCTATTACTAAGTAGAAGGTGTTTGGGAAGCTGAAATGTCTGAAAGTAGATAAGTCAGATGGATACACCCCAGGTTTCTAAACAAGGTAGCTGAAGAGATTGTGGAGGCATTGGTAATGATCTTTCAAGAATCTCTGGATTCTGGAATGGTTCTGGATGACTGGAAAATTGCAAATGTTACTCCACTCTTTAAGAAGGGAGAGAGGTAGAAGAAAGGACATTATAGGCTAGTTAGCCTGAATTCAGTGCTTGGAAACCTGTTGGAGTCCATTATCAAGGATGAGGTTTCATGGATTTTGGAGGCACATGATTAAAGTAAACCAAAGTCAACATGGTTTCCTGAAGGGAAAATCTTGCCTGACAAATCTGTTGGAATTCTTTGAAGAACTAACAAACAGGATAGATAAAGGAGAATCAGTAGATGTGTATTTGGATTTTCAGAAGGCCTTAAGGTGCCACATATGAGGCTGCTTAACAAGTTAAGAGCCCATGGTATGACAGGAATGATACCAGCATGGATAGGCAGGAGGCAAAGATTGGGAATAAAGGAAGCCTTTTCTGTTTGTCAAGATTGGGACTGCTTCTTTTCACATTATATACCAACGATTTGAATGATTCCCTAAAGTTTAACTTGCATGTTGAGTCAGTGCAATGTCAGCATTCATTTTGAGAGGACTAGAATAGAATAGCAAAGATATAATGTCGAGGCTTTATAAGGCATTGGTCAGACCACACTTGGAGCATTGTGAGTAGTTTTTGGCTCCTTATCTAAGAAAAAAGTGTGCTGGCATTGGAGAGGGTCCAGAGGAAGTTCACAAGAACGATTCTGGGAATAAAAGAGTTAACATATGAGGCTCTTTGATGGCTTTGGGTCTGTACTCACTGGAGTTTAAAGAGAATGAGTGAGGAGCCCATTGAAACCTATTGAATATTGAAAGGCCCAGATAGAGTGGATGTTTCCTGCAGTGCAAGAGTCTAGAACCAAAGTTCAGAGCCAAGGATGTCCTTTTAGGATAGAGATGATCAGGAATTTCTTTAGCCAGAGCATGGTGAATTTATGCAATTCATTGCTATGGGTGGCTGTGGAAGCCACATCATTGAGTCAGGACGTCAAAGGTTACAGGGAGAAGGCAGGAGAATGGGGTTAAGAGAGATAATAAACCAGCAATGATGGAATGGCAGAGCAGACTCGATAGGCCAAATTGCCTAATTCTGCTCTTTAGTCTTATGGTCTTACCATCTTTTTTCTGAGGTTAAAAAGTTGGCACAACATCGTGGGCCCCAAGTGCCTGTACTGTAGAATGTTCTATACCCTCTTGTCTCCTTCCTCTCATTGACAGAAGATACAAAAGCCTGAAAGCACATACACCAGGCTTAGGGATAGCTTCTACCCCACTGTTATAAGACTATTGGACAATTCTCTCGTACGATAAGATGGAATCTTAACCTTGCCATCTATCTCTTACGACTTTGCACCTTATTGTCTACCTGTTCTGCACACTCTCTCCAGCTGTTGCACTTTATTCCACATTCTGTTATTATTTCCTTTTATACTAGCTCAATGCACCGTGTAATGAAATGATCTAGGTGGCATGCAAAACCACATTTCTCACTGTGCCTCGGTACGTGACAATAATAAGCCAGCTCAGCAATTTACCAGTGGGGACAGAATCAGGAGGAATAGGTTAGAAGGATCTAATGAGTCAGGAGTCAGCCCAGAGAGGGGTCTCCAGGTCTTCGGAGGCTTGGGGCTGGACAGATCGAGGTCTGGTTCATTTCTGATATGCAATTATAATAAACCCCAGACTGCTGATTGCTTGAGCTGAACAGGGTGGTGTGTCAATGGCTTCAATTGCCAACACCCACCACAAGCGCTGCATGTCAATCAAATGCAAATTCACTTGCAAAATTTGGGGAAAGGTCACTCCTCCTCCATCGTTTTGTCTCAGCATACCAGTGGGAGTAGGGATTGTTTGTGGAGGATGGAGGAAGACAGAATCTTTCCTCATTCCTCACATTCAGAATCAGAATCAGAATCAGAATCTGGTTTAATATCATTGGCATAGGTTGTGAAATTTGTTGTTATGCAGCTACAGTACAGAGAAATACATAATAAGAATAAACTATAAATTACAGTAAGTTATATATATAATATATAAATTACTTATTGTAATATATATATGTATATTACAACGTGCTACAGGCCCTTCAGCCCACAATGCTGTGTTAATCTTTTAACCTAATCTAAGATCAATCTAACTCTTCCACCCAACATAGCCCTCTATTTTTCTATCATCCACATGCCTATCTAAGATTCTCTTTAATGCCCTTAATGTATCTGCCTCTACCACTACCTCTGGCAGTGTGTTCCATGAACCCACCACTCTGTGTAAAAACACAGGTGTCAAATGGAAGAGGAAGATGTCAGGATTCATTTCCAGGCTGTGTCATCCTAACCCATTTCTGAGTGGGAACAGGGATATGAACTGCAGAGAGTTGTGGATACAGCTCAGTACATCATTTATGTGGGACATTTACCAGGAAAATTTTTCCTGAAAGAAAACCGATGCTTCACTTTCGGGAGTCCTTTCCCCACCCAGCACTTTAGTTGCTGTTGCCAGTATGCAGCACAAAGTGGCAGAGTTGCTCTAAGTTTGGTTCTGGTTCTCAGGCAGTTCTGCAGCGATTTCCATGAGTGGCTCCTTCAGCTGAGGATTAGCAAGCTCCTTATTCAAGACTCAGTATTGTTTCATGTCATTTCCAGTGCACAAGTGTAAAGGAGAATTAAACACTGTTACTCTGGATCCGATGTAACACAAAAAACACAATAATAAAAAAAAACACAAATACATAAGATAGCTTATATACATCATTTGTATGTTCATTCATAAGTGACACTAAGCACAGGAGTGTCTGTACATAAAGTGGCTGTGGAAGGAAATGATAAGGCAATGGTGGTGGTGGGGTCTGGGTTCTTTGGTGGAGGCGTTGATCAGCCTCACTGCTTTATCTTCCTTGACCTATTCTAGTGTTAAACTTTCCTGGTTTAGAATTCAAGGATCTCAAATATTCACCCAGCTGTTCTGAATCCAGTACGAGAGGAAGTGGTTCGGGTAGGTACAGTAGTAGTGGTGGTGGTGCGATCATTGGAGTCAAGTATGATATTCTCCTAAGGGATTGCCTATTGCTGGGTCCTCAGGTGGATGTAGAGGCCGATCCGGGATCCACCTATCCGAGATGTTGGGATGGATTTCCTTTATGGAGAATGCCTGTGTATGACTTTGTTTAACATCGGTAAGCTGATGCACAGGCAGCCACCACACGGTGGTTGACAGATCAGGGACAGGGTCCAGTGGCATGGAGTGCAAAACAACTACAGACCCTTCACTGCTACAGCTTTCCTCTGACTTCACTGCCGTTATGGTGGGTCGTCTTCTGCCATCTCCACAGTTGAAGTCTTGATTGTATCGCTCTTTGTCTGGAACCTTCACCTTGACCTCACCACCACGGTTGACCCTACCAGGAACTAAGCAGCAGATGGCTGAACTCCAGACGGCATCGCTCTCAGGATCTCAGCCTGTCCACCACAACAAGGTGATGATTCTCAGAGAAGACATTTAAGAAGCTCTTGGATACGTACATGGAGGAGAGAAGCTTAGAGAGATATTGGCTGAATGCAGGGAATCGGGTCCAGCTGGGTAGTCAGCATGTACCAGATGGACTGAAGGGCCTGTATCTGTGCAGTATTGCTCTGTGACCCTATCAGGTACAGAGCAGTGAGAGAGAGAGTTGTTTAATTGTTTTTGCTTAATTGGTTTGATTGTATTATTGTCACGTGTACTGAGATACAGTGAAAAGGTTCATTCACGTGGCATCCAGATAAAACATTCCAAAACATAAGTAGGAGAAAGGAAAAACCAAAAACAAAATACAGATAGAGTGTGACACAGAAAGTGCAGTGCAGATTCCGATTCATTTATTTATCACATGTACATTGAAACATACACTGAAATGTGTCATTTGTGTCAATAAACAACACAATCTGGGGGTGTGCTGGGGACACCCCGCAAGTGTTGTCACATATTCCAACATCGCATGGCCACATGCTTGGCAGAATAACACAGAACAACAAGCAACAACAGCAAAACGAGACCTTTTCCTTCCTTCCACCCACCCACCCACACATAGACAGTCCTCCAACTCCAGGAGGCCTTCAGTTTCCAGTCTCCAGGCTTTGGCCATTGGACCTCAACTTTCAGACTTCCGATTGACCTTTGGGCTCTAATTCTGGCATTGACCCCCAAACCAGCTGACGATGGGACCCCGAACTCTAGGCTTGAACTTCAGGCATATTGACTATCCAGCCTTCATGCCTCTTGTTCGCACAGACATGTGATCTCAGGACACAAAGACCGCGACAGTCCGACATCCACAGATATCCTCCGTCATCTGTGCAGGCAGAGAATAAGCTGCAAGGGCCATGAAGAGGTGCTGTGTGAGGTCAAGAGTTCATCTTTATCAATTTTTTTTTGTACATACACTGTCAATGCTTTTCCAATGGATACAACCTCAGCGTTAATGAGATGGCCTGCTGATTAAATCAATTGTTGTCCTGCTTTGGTTGTACAAGTCATAGGATAGGCTTTTTCCATTGAGAGTAGGGGAGATTCAAACAAGAGGACATGAGTTGAGAGTTAGGGGGCAAAAGTTTAGGGGTAACACGAGGGGGAATTTCTTTACTCAGAGGGTGGTAGCTGTGTGGAACGAGCTTCCAGTAGAAGTGGTAGAGGCAGGTTTGGTATTGTCATTTAAAGTAAAATTGGATAGGTATATGGACAGGAAAGGAATAGAGGGTTATGGGCTGAGTGCGGGTCGGTGGGACTAGGTGAGAGTAAGCATTCAACACAGACTAGAAGGGCCGAGATTGCCTGTTTCCGTGCTGTAATGGTTATATGGTTATATCTGGTATCTAATGCACTACTGAGATGTTGAATCCTGGTGTGTTTGTGATCCAGAGGTTTGGAAATGAAGAATGAGGTTTAAAACTTGTTGCTTATGGTGTTTCATTATATGTTACAAAACAAAGAAAAGAGAAAGAACAACAAAGTTGTGGTCGTTTTAGACAAAAACTAGTTCCACCTAAAATGATAAGAATATTCCAGTTACCACTGTAGGGGCCGAGTATCTATTTTCTGTTTGCCTGTATTGTATTTTTTGCTGACTGCTAATTACCCTCTTTTCACTAATTCTATTATCACTAACTCTGCAAGCTTCAAAATATCGTTAATTTCATTAATGCTATTTTAGATCGTTCTTTGCTGGTTTCATAGTAAAGGATTGAATATACTTTCTTTGACTTGGAAACTCAGTTATTTGGAAGCGCGTCACACAGTGTTGAATCCCTTTCAGTCTCTCCGTGGTTTTGGTTTGTTTTTCAAGTAACCTACAATAACAAGTAACCTATAGAATAGCCAGACTCAAGTGCTGCAGAGGAACAGGATTCAAGAGTCAAGAATACAAGAGATGCTGCAATTGCTCGAAATCCAGAGCAACACGCACAAAATGCTGGAGGAACTCGGCAGGTCAGGTAGCATCTATGGAAATGAATAAAAAGTCAGCATTTCAAGCCGAGACCCTTCATCAAGACTGGAAAAGAAAGGGGAGAAGCCAGAAGACTCAAGACTCACGATTCAAGTTTATTTGTCATGTGTACATCGAAACATACAGTGAAATGTGTCATTTGCATTCACAGCCAACACAATCTAAGGACGTGCTGGGGGAGCAGCTCTCAAGTGTCACCACACATTCTGGCTCAAACATAGCATGCCCACAATGTTCAGTCGAAAAACACAGAACACAACAGGCAACAAAAAAAGCAAAAATAGCCCCATTCCTCCCTCCCACCCATGCATATACACAGTCCTTTAACCTAGGGCAGGAAGCTTGACACATGCTGCAGAAAAACAAAGTTTCTAGAAAAATACAGAAGCAACTATATTACAATTACTGGAAAGATCACTGTAAAATTACGTATATACACTCAGTGGCCACTTTATTAGGTACCTTGTGTTCATGATTCACTGCTGCTGTAGGCCATCCACTTCAAGATATGACGTATTGTGTGCTCAGAGATGCTTCTCTGCACACTATAGAGTCAAAGTACAGCACAGAAACAGGCCCTTCGGCCTATCTATTCCATGCTGAATCATTTAAAATACTTCGTCCCATTGGCTTGCACCAGCATTATAACCCACCATATCCCTGCCACCCATGTACCTGTCCAATGTTGAGATTGAGCTCACATGCACCACTTGCACTGACAGATTGTTCCACACTCACACGACCTGCGGAGTGAAGAAGTTTCCCCTCATGTCCCCTTAAACTCTTTACCTTTCAATCTTAACCCATGAGTTCTAGTTGTAGTCCTACCCAACTTCAGTGGAAAAAGCCTGCTTGCAGTTACCCTTATAATTTTGTGTACCTCTATCCAATCTCCCCTCAATCTTCTAAATTCCAAGGAATAAAATCCTGATCTATTCAATCTTTCCTTATAACTCAGGTCCTCCAGACCCTGCAACATCCTTCTAATTTTTTTCTGTACTCTTTCAACCTTATTTACAACTTTCCTGTAGCTAGGTGATCAAAACTGCACACAATATTCCAAATTAGGTCTCACCAACATCTTATGCAGCTTTAACATAACAACCCATGTCTTGTACTCAGTACCTTGATTTGTGAAAGCCATGTGCCAAAAGCTTTCTTTATAACCCTATCTACCAGTGCTGCCACTTTTAATGAATTATGGACCTGTATTCCTAGATCCCTTTGTTCTCCCACACTCCTCAGTGTCCTACCGTTGATCATGTAAGACCGACCCTGGTTGGTCTTCCCAAAGTGCAACAACTCCTTCTTGTCTGCATTGAATTCCATGTGCCAGTTTTTCAGCTGATGCAGATCCTGCTGCAAGCTCTGATAGTCCTTTTTATTATCCATTATACCAGATATCTTGTTGTCATCCACAAATTTGCTGAACCAGTTTACCACATTATCATCCAGATCATTGATACAGATGACAAACAAAAATAGGCTCAGTACCATTCCTGCGGTTCTCCACTAGTTGTAGGCTTCTAGTCAGAGAAGCAACCATCTATAACTACTTGTTGGCTTCTCCCTAAAAGCCAATGTCTAATCCAATTTACTAACTCATCTTGAATGTCAATCAACTGAATGTCCTGAATTACCTCCCATCTGGGACCTTGTCAAATACCTTGCCAAAGTCCACTTAGACAACATCCACTGCCTTGCCTTCATGAACTTTCCTGGTAACTTCCTTGAAAAACTCTATAAGATTGGTTTGACATGACCTACCATGCACAAAGCCATGCTGACTATCCCTCATCAGTCCCTGTCTATTCAAGTACTCATATATTCCGTCCCTTAGAATCCCATCCATAAGTTTCCCACTACTGAGGTCAGGCTCACCAGCGATAATTTCCTGGTTTATTTTTAGAGCCTTTCTTAATCAGTGGAACAACACTAGCTATCCTTCAATCCTCCGGTACCTCACCTGCCGCTAAGGATGATTTAAATATCTCTGCCAAGGCCCCTACAATTTCTGCATTTGCCTCCTACAGGGTCTGAGGGAACACCTCGTCTGGCCCTGGAGATTTGCACCAAGACAGCAAACACCTCCTCCTCCTCCTCCTCTGTAATCTCTATAGGGTGCATGACTTCACCGCTGCTTTGCCTCACTTTCACAGATTGACGAAAGTCTGCAGTTTCTGTACTGTCTTCTTTGTTGTTCCCAAGAGCACTGTTTTAACAGATTCTGGTTTAGGCTTTCCTTCATATGACTAGAAGTCCATACTTTCTTCAAGATGTTGAAAACTACTCTGGCCTTGTTGATCCTGGCTTTGACATTTTCAACCATTCCACCATATATACGCACAATGCCCCAAGATAGACAAAGGAAGTCACTTCTTCCAGGTTTGTATCTCTCATCACTGTGGGTCTATTGCTGGTGCAGTTTATCTTCATCACTTTTGTTTTATCTACATTTGGTCTTAGACCCAGCATGGTGGAGTTAGCAGTCAAGAGTGTTGATTTCTCTTGCATCTTTTGGTTAGAGTTAGACAGTAGGGTAATGTCATCTAGGTCGTCAAATTACCACCACATATCTGCTGGAATCCATTTCACTTTTCACTTGTTGTCTATCGCCAACAGGAACATGAAAGGAGCCATCAAACATCCCTGCTTCACCCCAGTGTTGACATTGAAGCTTTCTGACATTTTGCATGAAATGCTTGTAAGGGGTTTCTTCTTTATGTTTCTGCGTATGTTAATCAAAATGGCTTCTTTGTTTTGTGAAAAGTAAGAATGCTTCTTTGTTATGATAACTGGAGCTTGTTTGGGTTAAAATTACTGACAACGAGAATTGTATTTATTTGTTAACCAATTGGGATAGATGTTATTCTCTCTTCTGGGTCTGTAAGCTAGTGTTGGTGGGTATTTGGGGAGTCGGCGCGAGGGGGTGAGAGAGATAGGACGCGATGCTGTAAACTGGACAACGGAACAGACCCCGAGCGGGGGTCCGAGGCCAGGGTTTTCAGCAAAGAGAGGAAATGACAACAGGGGGTGCTTGGTTGATCACTTCGGGTGGTCCTGAGCTATGTGTCGAGGAGGTCTGAGGGGATTGAATGGTGACCAGAAGACTTCATTTAATTGAGCTCCAACGGTTGTGCACGAAGTGGTTTGGACTTTGAAAAGTTTGGCACCTTTTACTTTTCCTTTTATATTGTATCTCTATTAAGTACATAGTTCCAGTAAGATCTATAAAGTGAACCCATTTAATCACATATGGTGTACTGTCTGTTATTTGACGTGGTGGGGACATCACACAGCATCCACACAAGCTGATTACCCACTTTGGCAGGGCCGAAGGCTGCTCCCCCCAGACGGAAGCAAGCTGAGCGAGCCTGAGGCTTACCGGGGGGCTACGTGTTGTTGCAGGAGTTCTTGAAGAAGAAGTGGAGAGAGTGAGCAGCTTCAAGTTCCTGGGTGTCAAGATCTCTGAGGACTAACCTGGTCCCAACATAACGATGTAGTTATAAAGAAGGCAAGGTGGCGGCTATACTTTATTGGGAATTTGAGGAGATTTGGCATGTACAACACACTCAAAAAACTTCTATAGTTGTACCATGGAGAGCATTCTGACAGGCTGCATCACTGTCTGGTATGAGGGGGCTACTGCACAGGACCAAAAGAAGCTGCAGAAGGTTGTAGAAACATAGAAAATAGGTGCAGGAGTAGGCCATTCGGCCCTTTGAGCCTGCACCACCATTCAGTATGATCATGGCTGATCATCCAACTCAGAACCCTGTGCCTGCTTTCTCTCCATACCCCCTGATCCCTTTAGCCACAAGGGCCATATCTAACTTCCTCTTAAATATAGCCAATGAACCGGCCTCAACTGTTTCCTGTGGCAGAGAATTCCACAGATTCACCACTCTCTGTGTGAAGAAGTTTTTCCTCATCTCAGTCCTAAAAGGCTTCCCCTTTATCCTTAAACTGTGACCCCTCGTTCTGGACTTCCCCAGCATCAGAAACAATCTTCCTGCATCTAGCCTGTCCAATCCCTTTAGAATTTTATACGTTTCAATAAAATCCCCCCGCAATCTTCTAAATTCCAGTGAGTATAAGCCTAGTCGATCCAGTCTTTCTTCATATGAAATTCCTGCCATCCCAGGAATCAATCTGGTGAACCTTCTGTGTACTCCCTCTATGGCAAGAATGTCTTTCCTCAGATTAGGGGACCAAAATTGCACACAATATTCTAGGTGCGGTCTCACCAAGGCCTTGTACAACTGCAGTAGAACCTCCCTGCTCCTGTTCTCAAATCCTTTTGCTGTGAATGCCAACATACCATTTGCCTTTTTCACCGCCTGCTGTACCTACATGCCCACCTTCAATGACTGGTGTACAATGACACCTAGGTCTCGTTGCACCTCCCCTTTTCCTAATCGGCCACCGTTCAGATAATAATCTGTTTTCCTGTTCTTGCAACCAAAGTGGATAACCTCACATTTATCCACATTAAATTGCATCTGCCATGAATTTGCCCACTCACCTAACCTATCCAAGTCACCCTGCATCCTCTTAGCATCCTCCTCACAGCTAACACCGCCGCCCAGCTTCGTATCATCTGCAAACTTGGAGATGCTGCATTTAATTCCCTCGTCTAAATCATTAATATATATTGTAAACAACTGGGGTCCCAGCACTGAGCCTTGCGGTACCCCACTAGTCACTGCCTGCCATTCTGAAAAGGTCCCGTTTACTCCCACTCTTTGCTTCCTGTCTGCCAACCAAGTCTCTATCCACATCAATACCATACCCCCAATACCGTGTGCTTTAAGTTTGCACACTAATCTCTTGTGTGGGACCTTGTCAAAAGCCTTTTGAAAATCTAAATATACCACATCCACTGGCTCTCCCCTATCCACTCTACTAGTTACATCTTCAAAAAATTCTATAAGATTCGTCAGACATGATTTTCCTTTCACAAATCCATGCTGACTTTGTCCGATGATTTCACCTCTTTCCAAATGTGCTGTTATCACATCTTTGATAACTGACTCTAGCATTTTCCCCACCACCAATGTCAGACTAACCAGTCTATAATTCCCCGGTTTCTCTCTCCCTCCTTTTTTAAAAAGTGGGGTTACATTAGCCACCCTCCAATCCTCAGGAACTAATCCAGAATCTAAGGAGTTTTGAAAAATTATCACTAATGCATCCACTATTTTTTGGGATACTTCCTTAAGCACTCTGGGATGCAGACCATCTGGCACTGGGGATTTATCTGCCTTTAATCCCTTCAATTTACCTAACACCACTTCCCTACTAACATGTATTTCCCTCAGTTCCTCCATCTCACTAGACCTTCGGTCCCTTACTATTTCCGGAAGATTATTTATGTCCTCCTTAGTGAAGACAGAACCAAAGTAGTTATTCAATTGGTCTGCCATGTCTTTGTTCCCTATGATCAATTCACCTGTTTCTGAATGTAAAGGACCTACATTTATGTAGATGTAGATGTAGATCTAGTCAACTCCATCTTGAGTACTAGCCTACAAAGTACCCAGGACATCTTTAGGGAGTGGTGTCTCAGAAAGGCAGCGTCCATTATTAAGGACCCCCAGCACCCAGGGCATGCCCTTTTCTCACTGTTACCATCAGGTAGGAGGTACAGAAGCCTGAAGGCACACACTCAGTGATTCAGGAACAGCTTCTTCCCCTCTGCCATCCAATTCCTAAATGGACATTGAAGCTTTGGACACTACCTCACTTTTTAAAAATATACAGTATTTCTGTTCTTGCACGTGTTAAAAAATATATTCAATAAATGTAATTGATTTACTTGTTTATTTATTATTATTATGTTTTATTTTATTTATTATCTTATTCTCTAGATTATGTATTGTATTGAACTGCTGCTTCTAAGTTAACAAATTTCATGTCACATGCCGGTGATAATAAACCTGATTCTGATATTGATAAATTTCTGCGGTATTCCATAATGTTTCATAAGTTTCCATAGGATTTTTCTGTCTAAGCTCATGAAGGCTTCCTGGTAGTTGATGAAGTTGATGTAGAGAGAAGTATTCCATTTGATTGACTTGTTCTATGATTATTCTTCAGGCAGCTATCTGGTCTGTGCAGGAGCAATCTTTCCCAAAGCCTACTTGCTGGTCCCTTAATGTTGTGTCAACAGTTTGTTGAAGGCATTGCAGAATAATTCAGTTTTTCACCTTTCTAACCACAGACATTAAGGGTATACCTCTGTAGTTTTTACAGACTCGTAGGTCACCTTCTCTCTTGAGGCAACTTTTGTCCCAGATGTGATGAACTTCCTGACTGGGAGACCTCAGTCAGTCTGGATTGGGAGCAGCATCTCCAACACCATCACACTGAGCATGGGGGCCCCCCAGGGCTGTGTGCTCAGTCCACTGCTGTTCACTCTGCTGACCTACGACTGTGCTGCAACACACAGCTCGAACCATATCATCAAGTTCGCCGATGACACGACCGTGGTGGGTCTCATCAGCAAGAACGACGAGTCAGCTTACAGAGAGGAGGTGCAGCGGCTAACGGACTGGTGCAGAGTCAACAACCTGTCTCTGAATGTGAACAAAACAAAAGAGATGGTTGTTGGCTTCAGGAGGGCATGGAGTGACCACTCCCCGCTGAACATTGATCTCACTAGAGATCGTTAAGAGCACCAAATTTCTTGGTGTTCACCTGACGGAGAATCTCACCTGGTCCCTCAACACCAGCTCCATAGCAAAGAAAGCCCAGCAGCGTCCCTACTTTCTGCGAAGGCTGAGGAAAATCCATCTCCCACCCCCCATCCTCATCACATTCTATAGGGGTTGTATTGAGAGCATCCTGAGCAGCTGCATCATCGCCTCGTTCGGAAATTGTACCATCTCGGATCGCAAAACCCTGCAGTGGATAGTGAGGTCAGCTGAGAAGATCATCGGGGTCTCTCTTCCTGCCATCATGGACATTTACACTACACACCACATCCGCAAAGTAAACAGCATTATGAAGGACCCCACACACCCCTCATACAAACTCTTCTCCCTCCTACCGTCTGGGAAAAGGCACCAAAGAATTCGGGCTCTCACAACCAGACTATGAAACAGTTTCTTCCCCCAAGCTATCAGACTCCTCAATACCCAGAGCCTGGACTGACACCTTACTGCCCTATTGTCCTGTTTATTATTTATTGTAATGCCTGCACTGTTTTGTGCACTTTATGCAGTCCCGGGTAGGTCTGTAGTCTAGTGTAGTTTTTTTTTTCTGTGTTGTTTTTAATGTAGTTCAGTCTAGTTTTTGTACTGTGTCATGTAACACCATGGTCCTGAAAAACATTGTCTCATTTTTACTATGTACTATACCAGCAGTTATGGTCGAAATGACAATAAAAGTGACTTGACTTGACTTGACTTGACTTGAACAAAGTTAGGATATCTGCTAAAAGTTTAGGGTCTGCCTTCAACACTTCTCTTGGTACACTGTCTGGGCCAGCTGCTTTTCCTGCCTTTAGCCTCAAAAGATCTTGAAAACCACTGTTCCCAAAACTTGATATCTTTACCTTTTATTCTAACAGGCACATACAAGCTCTGTACTCTCAAAATTTCACTTTTGAAGACCCCCACTTACAAGTACACCTTTGCCAGAAAACAGCCTGTTCCAATTGACACTTGCCAGATCCTTTCTGATACAATCAAAATTGGACTTTCTTCAATTTAGAATCTCTACTTGAGGACCAGACTATCCTTTTCCATAATTACCTTGAGACTAATTTCATTATAGTCACCAGATGCAATTTGTTCCCCTGCACAAACTTCTGTCATCTGCCCTGTCTCATTCCTTAATAGGAGATCAAGGCTCTCTCCTTGGGTCTTTTATGCACTGATTAAGGAAACTTCCCTGCACACAGTTGATAAACTCCATCCCGTCTAGTCAGTTTACAGTATGGGAGTCCCAGTCAATATGTGGTGTTACATACCATGTGGGTATCTTGTGATTGTCACATGACCATGATGTAATTGAGTGTCTGGTGAGCATGATGTAATGGTGATGGTGGGGTGATGTAAATTCCTGCCAGTGTGAGGTCATGTGATGACCTGTTCCAACAGGTATAAAAGGAGAAAGCCTTGCTGTGACGCAGGTCAGTTCGTGGTTTAATTCATCAGTTGCTCCATTATGCTGCATATTCGTCTCATGACGCAGTTTTGTTTTAAAGTGGAGTTTTACTTTCTATTGTAAGTTGTGCCGGCAGTTTTTAAAACCACTGCCAGTTTTGATTCCTACCTTTGTAGTCCAGTCAGAGAGTGAAGAATTTACCGAAGTACGGAAAACCCGAAGGGTCGAGTAAAGTTGGTGTCGTTGGCGGTTTACTCCAGGAGCGACCTTATTGAATCCTCGTTCAAGAAGGTATTAACCTGCATCCGAGATAGTCCCTGCTGTAAGAGCAGAAAGGGCTGGGCACAGCGGTATTTGCCAAGGAAAGGTCAGTGCATTTAAGCGTTTTTATTTCCTTCATTGTAAATCCTTCAGGCAAGGCATATTTCGGCTGGGATCAGCAGTAACATCACGTCATCGAGGAATTTGTTACTTCAGGAAAGTCTCTCCTAATTGACTGTGTAAATCATTTGGACTTTTGCATTTATCACTTTAAGAACTGTGCTCGCATTTATCGCTTTAAGAACATTTCGAGTTGCCGTATAGCAGTTAACTTCTGGTTAAGTTAGTCATTTGTTTACCTTTCATTTTTATTGAGCAGTGTTTAATAAATGTTTTATTTGTTTATAAAAAACAGTCTCAATTCTATATTCATTGTTGCCGTATCATAACAGTGGAAAGATAAAATCACTTACTATGACAACCTTGTGTTTCTTTCAACAGTCTGTGACCTCTCTACAAATTTGTTCCTCTAAATCCTGCGGACTGTTGGCTGGTCTATATATAGCCCCATTAACATGGTCATACCTTTCTTATTCTGCAATTCCATGCATAAAACCTCACTAGACAAGTTCTCCTGTCAGTCCTGACTGAGCTCTGCAATGACATTTTCCCTGACTAGTAATACCACTCCTCCCCCTTTTATCCCTCCCACTCTGTCGCATCTAAAACAATGGAACCCCAGAATATTGAGCTGACAGTCCAGCCCTCCTGTGACCAAGCCTCGATAATGGCTACATTATCACAATTCCAGGTGCCGATCCATTCCCTGAGCTCCTCTGCCTCTCCTACAATGCTTCTTGCATTGAACTGTACGCAGCTCACCATGCTCAACCTTTCTCTTCCTGACTTTGTCTGAGGCCTCAACAGCATCTGTCTCCACAACCTCCCTACTATCTGTTCTGGCACTCTGGTTCCCACCCCCTGCACCCCCCTTTGCAGCATTAGCAAACCTTCCTGCTGGAATATTAGTTGCCCTCCAGCAAACCGTCTCTTCTGTGCAGGTCTCCCCTTCCCTGTAAAATAGCCCAGTGATTCAAAAATCTGAAGCCCTGCCTCCTACACCAATTCCTGAGCCACGTGTTTAACTGTGCGATCTTCCTGTTTCTGGCTTCACTCGCACAGGGGCACAGGTAGCAGTAGTGAGATCATAACCCTGGAGGTCCTGTCATTCAATTTAGCACCTAACACCCTGACCTCACTTTGCAAAACCTTGTCTTGCTTCCTATCTATGTATGTCATTGGTATCTTTCTGGAGCATAACTTTTGGCTGCTCACCCTCCCACTTAAGAATGCTGAGGACTCAATCTTAGGTCCCTGAGATTCTGGTACCTGGGAGGCAACGTATAACCCAGGAAACTCGTTCTCATCCACAGAAACTCCTTTCTGTTCCCTTCACCAACAAATCCCCTATCACCACAGCTTGCCTCTTCTCCCCCTTCCCTTCTGAGCCACAGAGCCAGACTCAATGCCAGAGACCCGATCACTGTGACTTTCCTCTGCTAGGCCATTCGCCCCATCCAAACAGTGTCCGGTGATATATCTGTTATTGAGGGGGTTGACCTCTCCATTGGCTGTTTAATCCCTTTCACCCTCTTGACTGTCACCCAGTTTCCTGAGTCCTGCACCTTGGATGTAACTGCCTCTCTACTTGTCCTGTCTATCACCCTCTCAGCCTCCCGAATGATCCGGACTTCATCCAGTTCCAGATCCAACTCCTTAATGCGGCATGTCAGAAGCTGCAGCTTGTTGTATTCCTACATTCCTGCTATTCTAACTGTGCAACTATAAAGAAGCTTTCTGTTGTGTTTTTTAAAATTTCCTAATCCTCTAACTTCCCACTAGATTTTCCTATATCATATGCCCTCTCTTTTGCTGCACCTTTCAAATTGCCCCCAGAAAATCTAGCCATTGCTGTTCTGCCATCAACCCTGCCAGTATCCCCTTCCAATCAACTTTGGCCAGCTCCTGTTCAGAGGCCTGTATAAAAATTCCATCAGGGTCTTTTTACCTTTGCAATTTCTTAACTAAACCCACAAGGTTCCACATCTTCCATTCATATGTCACCTCTTTCTAAGGATTTGATTTCATTTTTTACCAAATGAGGCACCCCATCCCTCTGCCTACCTGTTGTTATGACACAATGTGTATCCTTGATTGTTAAGCTCTGAACTATGATCTTCTTTCAGCAATGACTCAGTGATGCTCACAACATCATACCTGCCAACCTCTAAGTGCACTACAAGATCAACTACATAATTCTGTATACTGCGTGCATTCAAATATAACATGAATACTCCTGTATTCATCACCCTTTTTGATTTTGTCCCCATGTAATACTTCAACTCATCCACTGTCTGCAATTTTGCCTGATCATCTGCCTGTCCTTTCTCACAGTCTCATTACACAATGCATCGGCTTGTATACCAACTGCCCCATCTTAGCCTTATCACTTCAGTTCTCTTGCCCTGCCAAATTAGTTTAAACCCTCCTCAAAAGCTCTGGAAAACCTGCCCACAATGATATTGGTCCCCCTCAGGTTCAGGTGTAACATGGGGGCTGAGTGCACGAAAGCAGAGGGTCATTGATACCTTGAGTATCCTGGACCCAAGCACTGGACAGAGACATCCCTAGTCCCTCTTGGGACCACTGGCAGTGACGCACTGCACCTGCTCCACCTTGGGTGACCAGAATTAGAATCAGATTCGGGTTTATTATCACTGGCATAAGTCATGAATTTTGTTAACTTAGCGGCAGCAGTACAATGCAATACATGATAGTATAGAAAATAAATCAATCAATTACAGGAAATACATAAGTATATTAAATAGTTAAATAAAAAGTAGTGCAAAAACAGAAAAAAAAATTTAAAAGTTGAGGTAGTGTCCATAGGTTCAATGTCCATTTAGAAATCGGATGGCAGAAGGGAAGAAGCTGTTTCTGACTCACTGAGTGTGTGTCTTCAGGATTCTGTACCTCCTAGACGGTAACAGTGAGAAGAGGGCATGCCCTGGGTGATGGGATCCTTAGTAATGGATGTCGCCTTTCTGAGGCACTGCTCCTTGAAGATGTCTTGGAAACTAAGGAGGCTAGTACCCAAGATGGAACTGTCTGGTTTTACAGCTTTCAGAAGCTTCTTTCAATCCTGTGCAATAGCCCCTCCATACCAGACTGTCAGTATGCTCTCCATGGTACATCTATAGAAGTTGTTGAGTATTTTGGGTGACAAACCAAATCTTCTCAAACTCCTCATGAAATATAGCCGCTGTCTTGCCTTCGTCATAGCTGCATTGATATGTTGGGACCAGGTTAGATCCTCAGAGATATTGACACCCAGAAACTTGAAATTACTCGTTCTCTCAACTTCTTATCCCTCTATGAGGATTGCCTCATGTTCCCTACCCTTTCTGAAATCCACAATCAGTTCTTCGGTCTTACTGATGTTGAGTGTACGGTTGTTGCTGCGACACCACTCGACTTGCTGATTCCTTCCGTACACCCTCTCATCACAATCTGAGATTCTACCAACAATGGTTGTATCATCAGCAAATGGCATTTGAGCTCTGCCTAGCCACACAGTCATGGGTATAGAGAGAGCAGAGCAGTGGCATAAGCACACATTCCTGATGTTCGCCGATTGTGGTCTTCCGTTTAGGAAGCCAAGGATCCAATTACAAAGGGAGATGTAGGTTCTGTAGCTTTTTGATCAAGACCGTAGGAATGATGCTGTTAAACACTGAGCTATGGATAATGAACAGTATCCTGATATAGGTGTTTGTGTTGTCCAGGTGGCCTGAGGCCGTGTGAGATTGTGTCTACCATAGACTGATTGTGGTGTTATGCAAACTGCAGTGTGTCCAGGTCCTTGCTGAGGTAGGTGTTGATTCTAGTTGTGACCAACTTCTCAAAGTATTTCATCACTGTAGATGTGAGTGCTACTGAACGATAGCTGTTAAGGCAGATCACACTACTCTTCTTGGGCACTGGTATAATTGTTGCCCTTTTGAAGCAGTTGGGAACTTCCAACGGTAGCAGTGAGAAATTGCTAATGGTTTTGAATACACCTGCCAGTTGATTGGCACAAGAATTTAGAGCCTTAGCAGGTATCCATTGGGACCTGCCATCTCGCGTTGTTTCACCCTCCTGAAAGACAGCCTGATGTTGGCCTCCAAGACAGAAATCACAGTGTCATCAGGTGCAGCAGGGATCCTCATCGCTGCAGTTTTATTCCTCAATGTGGTGTTGAGCTCATCTGGTAGTGAAGTATCACTGCCAGTCATGATGTTGATTTTCACTTTGTAGGAAGTAATTGCCTGCAAACCTTGCCAGAGTTGATGTGCATCCAATTTCATGCATAGAAAACCTACAGCACAATACAGCCCCCTCAGCCCACAATGCTAAGCCGAACATGTACTTAATTTAGAAATTACTTTGGGTTACCCACAGCACTCTATTTTTCTAAGCTCCATGTACCTATCCAATAGTCTCTCAAAAGACCCTATCGTATCCGCCTCCACCATCATTACCGGCAGTCCATTCCACGCACTCACCACTCTCTGCTTAAAAAACTTACCCCTGACATCCCCTCTGTACCTATTTCCAAGCACCTTAAAACTGTGCCCTCTCGTGTTAGCCATTTCAGCCCTGGGAAAATGACTATCCACACGATCAATGCCTCTCATCATCTTGTACACCTCTATCAGGTCACCTCTCATCCTCCTTCGCTCCAAGGAGAAAAGACCAAGTTCACTCAACCTATTCTCATAACGCATACTCCCCAATCCAGGCAACATCCTTGTAAATCTCCTTTGCACCCTTTCAATAGCTTCCAGATCCTTCCTGTAGTGAGGCGACCAGAATTGAGCACAGTACTCCAAATGGGTTCTGACCAGGGTCCTACATAGCTGTCACATTACCTCTCAGCTCTTAAACTCAATCCCACGACTGATGAAGGCCAATGCACTGTATGCTTTCTTAACCACAGAGTCAAACTGCGTAGCAGCTTTGAGTGTCCTATGGACTCGGACCCCAAGATCCTTCTGATCCTCCACACTGCCAAGAGTCTTACCATTAATACTATATTCTGCCATCATATTTAACCTACCAAAATGAACCACCTCTCACTTATCTGGGTTGAACTCCATCTGCCACTTCTCAGCCCAGTTTTGCATCCTATCAATGTCCCGCTGTAACCTCTGACAGCCTTCCACACTATCCATAACACCCCCAACCTTTGTGTCATCAACAAATTTACTAACCCATCCCTCCACTTCCTCATCCAGGTCATTTATAAAAATCACGAAGAGTAGGGGTCCCAGAACAGATCCCTGAGGCACACCACTGATCATCGACCTCCATGTAGAATGTGACCCATCTACAATCACTCTTTTCCTTCTGTGGGCAAGCCAGTTCTGGATCCACAAAGCAATATCCCCTTGGATCCCATGCCTCCTTACTTTCTCAGTAAGCCTTTCATGAGGTACCTTATCAAATGCCTTGCTGAAATCCATATACACTACATCTACTGCTAACGAAGGCAAATGCAATGGTAGCATTTATTTCAAGAGGACTGGAATATAAGAGCAAGGATACAATGCTTTATAAGATATTGGTTTGACTGCACTTGGAATATTGCAAACACTATTGGGCCCCTTATCTAAGAAAAAATGTGCTAATTCAGGTTTGAAGGTCGGCACAACATTGTGGGCCGAAGGGCCTGTAATGTGCTGTACTATTCTATGTTCTATGTTCTAACATTGGAAAGGGTCTAGAGGAGGTACACAAAAATGATCCCAGGAATGAAAGGGTTAACATATGAGGAGCATTTGATGGCTGTAGACCTGTACTGGAGTTTAGAAAAATGAGAGGGGATCTCATTGAAACCTATCAAATATTGGAAGTCCTACATGGAGTGGATGTATAGGATGTTTCCTATAGTGAAGTCCAGGACCAGAGGGCACAGCCTCAGGGTAGAGCGACATCTATTTCGAACAAAGATGAGGAAAAATTTCTTTAGCCAAAGGGTGGTGAATCTGTGGAATTCATGGTCACAGATGGCTGTGCAGGCCAATTGGTTAGGTATATTTAAAGTGGAGATTGATAGGTTCTTGATCAGTCAGGGTTGTTGGCAGAAGGCAGGAGAAAGGGGTTGAAAGAATGAGAGCAGACTCAATGGGCTGAATGGGCTATTTCTGCTCCTATATGGTCTAACTTACCCACTACTGATGTCACACTCATCAGCCTAGAATTTCCCAGCTTATTCTTGTAGCTTTTCTGAACTAACAGAACAGCATTAGCTGCGCTCCAATCCTCTGGCACCCCACCCATTGCTAAGGACATTTTAAATAAAGTATCTTTGCTTGGGGCCCTGCAATTTCTGCATCAGCCCACCACAAAATCTGAGAGAACCCCTTGTCAGGCCCTGGGGATTTATCCTCCCCAATTTGCTACAGGACAGCAAGTACCTTTTCTCTGTAATTTGTACAGGATCCATGACCTTGCTGTTGCTTTGCCTCACTTCCACAGACTGCTTCTGTCTCCCGAGTGGTTCTACATTGCGATCTGTCATTGTGGCAGGACAGCACCAGGCAGGAGAGTTGTCCAACAGGCCTGTCATTGCCTGAAGACACACACTCAGTGATTCAGGAACAGCTTCTTCCGCTGTACCATCAGGAGGAGGTACAGGAGCCTGAAGATACACACTCAGCGATTCAGGAACAGCTTCTTCCCCTCTGCCATCAGGGAGGAGGTACAGGAGCCTGAAGGCACACACTCAAAGATTCAGGAACAACTTCTTCCTCTCTGCCATCCGATTCCTAAATGGACATTGAACCAATGAACACTATCTCATTTAATATATATTATTTCTGTTTTTGCATATATACTGCATGCTTACTGTAATTTATTTATTATTATTTATTTATTTTTCTCTCTCTATATTGTGTATTGCATTGAACTGCTGCTGCTAATTTAACAAATTTCACGTCACATCCTGGTGATAATAAACCTGATTCTGATTCTGATTCATTGCCAGAGGACACAACCAGAAAGGAATCTTGTCTACAGGTGGGAGTGTTGTCCACAGGGGAACTGTCATTGTGGTCGGTCACCAGCAGGTGGGAGTGTTGTCCACAGGGGAACTGTCATTGTGGTCGGTCACCAGCAGGTGGGAGTGTTGTCCACAGGGGAACTGTCATTGTGGTAGGTCACCAGCAGGTGGGAGTGTTGTCCACAGTGGAACTGTCAATGTGACTGAACACCACCAGGTGGAAGTGTTTGCTATGCAGATCTTGGAGCATTGGAGATCTTGGTGAGGAGTGGTGGTTCTCACCTGAGACCCAGATGACCAAGTCAATCAATCTGGCCACTGACTACAGTACTTTTTTGAACAATAAACTGGCTAACTCTGTTTATTTCCTTCTTGGAACCATTCGTGGTCTCTTACAATGTGGTCTCTCCTTCAGGCAGGATTCTGCAAGCATCTTCCTTTGTGCTCCACTCCACACCACCCTTGTCTTCCAACACCTACCAAATAAATCAGACCACTGTCCTTCAGAAATCTGATCCTGCCCAGCTCTCTCGATTGTTCCATGGCATCTCACTGGACAGAATGTTCAGTGCAGACCCCCAAATCCCTTCCCCCACACAAAAAAATGAACAAAACGGATCAGGCACATCGACCCCCCAAAACCCTCTCCCCGCACAAAAAACAAGATCGGCTGAAAAAACACAGAAGATAAATAACTATGAGACTGAAAAAAAGGTTTAATAGTCCAAGTCCACATCGAAACACAGAAAAGAACAGTCTCTGCAGCAGTAGGCTCTCTCCACACTGGTAGTGTAGCAGAATGATCAAAAGACAGGCAGCCGATGTTCACGCTCCACACTCTATCTCCCTCGTCACTTTAGTTGGCAAACAACGGAAACTTTAATCGGTGAAATGGAGCCAAACATCAGCTTGCACCCCATCTTGCAGCCTGTCCACTACGAGGTTTGTGCACACTGCATTTGCCTCTTGGAATCCTCTCAGAGACTGCAGAGTGTTGGAACACCCAAACGATCTCCAAACTTCTGCACTCGCTTGACGTTTCAATTGCCCTTGTGGCTTTAATCAACAAACAATGGAAGCTATAATAGTCGTAATGGGGTTAAATATTGGTACACATGCCATCCTGCAACAAGGTTGGCTCTTGCTGCCTCTGCCTCCTGAGACTGCACAAAGACTGCAGAGCACTGTCCCAAACGATCTCCAAATGGCAAAACACAGTCTCCAACAGTTCCAGAATCACATTTAAGACAAGAAACAAATGTAAAAGACATAAAAGAAGTGAAAAAGATGGTTTCATGATCTACCCAGAAGATGTTGACTAAAGAAGCGTTGTACGTAGGCATCAGTTTGACCACATGAGTTATCTTGGTTGGTATGCACTAGTTGGGCTGAATGGCCTGTTTCCATTTTGTATGAAATATGTCTCTGTATGACCAGATCAAAGTTACCAATGTGACTGATAATGAAGTGACAGGAGCAAATACAAGTGTTACTGCCTGCAGTCTGATACTTCACCATAAACACAATACAGTCTGAATCATAATCAATGTGCTAAGAGGTTATTACTGAAACAACAAGTCTAAAGCACTGTTAACCTTCTCAGATGTCCAATCCCAACAAAAACCAGGAAAGGTCCTTCATCATCTTTATGTCAACTGCAATCACAATACATAACTGACACCCCACCCCTACCCCAAACAGCAGCCCGAACACAACTGACACCTCAAAAACCTTTTGGTAAGAACCAAACTGCAGGTCACCAAGATTCTCAAGAGGGAGGGAGAGCATCAGCATTTGCGGTGCACATTGGTACAATGAGATAGGTGGAAAGGAGGAAGAGGTCCTATGAGTTAGGGAAGAGGCTGAAGAGCAGGACCTCCAAGGTAGCAATCTCTGTATTACTCCCAGTGCCACATCTGAGTCAGGACAGGGATAGGATGGTAGTACAGATGAATGTGTGGCTGAGGAATTAGTGCAGGGAGCAGGGGTTCAGAATTCTGGATCAGTGGGATCCCTTCTGGGGAAGGAATGACCTGTACAAAAAGGATGGGTCACATCTGAGCTGGGGACCAATATTGTGTAGACACCTTTGTTAGATCTGTTGGGGAGGATTTAAACAAATTGGCAGGAGGGGTAGGAACCGGAATGATAGAGGTGAGGATGGGGCAGTTGGTATACAACTAGATGAAATGCGTAGTGAGAGTGTGAGGAAGGACAGGCAGAATGGGGCAAAATGACAGTCAGTGGGATGAGCTGAAGTGTAACATGGGGGTAAAATCTAAAAGGGTGATGAATACAGGACTGAAGGTGTTACATGCGAATGTGTGCAGTATACGGAATAAGGGAGATGATTTTGTAGCGGAGTTAGAGATTGGCAGGTTCGAATTGTGGGCATTGCTGAGTCGTGGCTGAAAGAAGTTCATAGTTGGGAGCTTAACAACCAAGGAGATACATTGTATTGAAAGGACAGGCAGGTAGGCAGAAGGGGTGGCGTGGGCTCTATTGGTAAAAATATGAAATCAAATCCTTAGAAAGTGGTGACTTCAGATCAGAAGACAGAATCCTTGTGGGTAGAGTTGAGAAACTGCAAGAGAAAAAAGACCCTGATGGAATTATGTATAAGTTTCCAAACAGTAGCCAGGATGTGGGCTACAAATTACAATGAGAGATAGAAAGGGCATGTTAGAAGGGTAATGTTATAAAAGTCGTGGGGGATTTCAATAAGCAGGTAGATTGGGAAAATCAGGTTGGTGCTGAATCCCAGGAGAGGGAATTTGTAGAAAGCCTACAATATGGCAATTTAGAGCAGCTTATGTTTGAGTGTGTGTTGTGTAATGAACCAATTTTGATTAGGGACTTTAAGGTAAAGGAACCCATAGGAGACAGTGATCACATAATGATAGAATTCACCCTGCAGTTTGAGAGGGAAAAGATAAAGTTATGACAGTGGAGTAAAGGAAATTACAAAGGTAGGAACGAGGAGCTGACCAAAGTTGATTGGAATGGGACACTAGCAGGGATAATGGCAGAACAACAATGGCTGGAGTTTCCAGGTGCAATTAAGGCAGCTCAGGGAAGATACATCCCAAAGATGAACAAGTATTCTAAAGGGAAGATGAGGCAACCACGGCTGACAAGGGTAGTCAAAGACAGCATAAAAGCAAAAGAGAGGGCATGTAATACAGCAAAAATTAATGAGAAGTTAGAGGTTTCGGCAGCTTTTAAAAACCAACAGAAGGCAACTACATAAACCATTTGGAGAGAAAAGAGAAAATATGAAGGTAGTCTAGTCCATAATGCAACAGAAAATACCAAAGATTTTTTCAGCTATATAAAGAATAAAAGAGAGGTGATAGTGGATATTGGACCGGTGGAATATGATGCTGGAGAGATAGCAATGGGGGACAAAGGAATGGCGGATGAGCTGAATAAGTATTTTAGATCACTCTTCACTGTGGAAGTTATTGGGATCTGAATCAGAATCAGGTTTATTATCACTGACATTCAGTATGGTGCAAAAGTCACATATATATAATAGGGTGCTGAAAACTTTTGTACAGTACTGTATTTGTCAATGTGCAGTGAGAGCAAGTTTGTAAATCTGGTGGGAGCAAAGAATGTTGGGAATGGCAAGGGTGGATCGCCACAGGAGTGGCTTGGCATTGGTGGTAGAGAAGAGGCAGGGGAGGGGGTGTAGCATGGGTGCAGACACACCCAACCCTGAGACACCAAGCAAGAACATTTCATTCCAAACAACTGGTTTATTGATCAGTATAGAATGTCTCACTCCCTTCCCCTTTTCCCAGCTATGATTCTCCTGTCCCTGTCCCCTTCCAACTCTCAGTCCACAATGGAGACCCAGATCAGAATCAGGTATATCATCACTCACATATGTCATGAAATTTGTTTTCTTTTTGCTGCAGCAGTACAGTGCAATACATAAAATTACTACAGTACTGTGCAATAGGTAAGCACCCTAACTGTATACTGTACATGTGCCAAAGACTTTTGTGCAGTACTGTATAAAGAATAAAAGAGAGAAGCAAGTGGATATTGAACCACTGGAATAAGATGCTGGAGAGGTAGTAATGGGGGAACCAAAAAAGGCAGATGAACTGAAGTATTTTGCTCACTGTGGAAGACACTTAGCCAGAAGTTCAAGAGTGTCAGGGGGCAGAGGTGAATGCAGTTTTGACTACTGGGGAGAAGGTGCTTGGGAAGCTGAAAGGTCTGAAGGTAGGTAAGTCACCTGGAGCAGATGGACTACACCCCAGCTTACTGAAATAGGTAGCTGAAGAGATTGTGGAGGCATTAGCAATGATCTTTCAAGAATCACTAGATCCTGGAATAGTTCTGGAGGACTGGAAAATTGCAAATCTCACTCCATTCTTTAAGAAGGGAAAGAGGCAGAAGAAGGGAAATTATAGGCCAAGTAGACTGACTTCAGTGATTGGGAAGACGTTGGGAGTCCATTATTAAGGATGAGGTTTCAGGGTACTTGGAGGCACATTATAAAGTAGGCCGAAGTCAGCTTGGCTTCTTTAAGGAGATATCTTGCTTGACAAATCTGTTAGAATTTGAGGAAATAGCAGACAGGAGTCACAGAGTCACAGAAAACTACAGACCTTTTGGCCTATCTATCTGAGGCTTTTTCCCAGGGCTGAAATTGTTGCCACAAGAGGACACAGGTTTAAGGTGCTGGGGAGTAGGTACAGAGGAGATGACAGGGGTAAGTTTTTTACTCAGAGAGTGGTGAGTACGTGGAATGGGCTGCCGGCAACGGTGGTGGAGGTGGATACGATAGGGTCTTTTAAGAGACTTTTGGATAGTTACATGGAGCTTAGAAAAATAGAGGACTATGGGTAAGCCTAGTAATTTCTAAGGTAGGGACATGTTCGGCACAACTTTGTGGGCCAAAGGGCCTGTATTGTGCTGTAGGTTTTCTGTGGGTTTTTTTCTATCTAGTCCATGCTGAACCATTTAAACTGCCCAGTCCTGTCGACCTGAAGTAGGACCATAGCCCTCCATATCCCTTACCATCCATGTACCCACACAAACTTCTCTTGAATGTTGAAATCAAACTTGCATGCACCATTTGCACTAGCAGCTTGTTCCACAGTCTAAAGATCCTCTGAGTGAAGAAGTTTCCCCTAATGTTTCCCTTAAACTTTTCATCTTTCACCTTTAACCCATGACCTTTAGTTGTGGTCACACCTAACCTCAGTGGAAAAAGCCTGTGTCCATTTACCCTATCTCCGCCTCTCATAATTTTATATACCTCTATCAAATCTTCCCTGAGTCTTCCACATTCCAAGGAATAAAATCCTAACCTATTCAATCTTTCCTTATAACTCAAGTCCTCTAGTCCTGGCAACAATTTTGTATATTTTCTCTGTACTCTTCCAAACTTATTTCCAACTTTCCTGCAGGTAGGTGATCAAAACTGCACACAATACTTCAATTAGGCCTCACCAACAACTTCAACATAACAACCCATCTCCTATCCTCAATACTTTGATTTATAAAGGCCAATGTGCCAAAAGTTTTCTTTACAACCCTATCTCCCTGTGACACCATTTTCAATGAATTATGGACCTGTATTTGCAGATCCCTTTGTTCTACAGCACCCCTCAGTGCCCTATCATTCACGGTGTAATATCTACTCTGGTTGGTTCTTCCAAAGTGCAATACCTCACACTCCACTGCATGAACTTCCATCTGCCCATTTTCCCAGCTGGTCCAGATCCCACTACAAGCTCTGATAGTCTTCCTTCTGTCCACTACACCCCCAGTCTTGGTGTCATCCACAAACTTGCTGATCCGATTAATCACATTATCATTCAGATCATTGATATAGATAACAAACAATAGACTCAGCACCAATCCCTGTGGCACTTCAACTGTCACAGGCCTCCAGTCAGAGAGGCAACCATCTACCACCATCCTCTGGTTTCTCACACAAAGCCAATGTCTAATCCAATCCTGCCTCATCTTGAATGCCAAGCGACTGATCTCACATGCAGGACCTTGTCAAATGTCTTGCTAAAGTCCATGTACACAACATCCAATGCCTTGCCTTCATCAACTTTCCAGGTAACTTCCTCAAAAAATCTATAAGTTTGGTTAGACACCACCCTCACCATGCACAAAGCCATACTGACAATCCCTAATCAGTCCACGTCTATCCAAATACTCACATATCCAGTTCCTTAGAATACCTTCCAATAATTTTCCTTCTACTGAGCTCAAACTCACCGGACTATAATTTCCTGGTTTATGTTTAGAGCCTTTCTTAATCAGTGGAACAACATTAGCTGTCCTCCAATCCTCCAGTACCTCACCTGTTGATAAGGATGATTTAAGTATCACTACTAGGGCACTGCCTCTCACAGGGTCTGAGGGAACATGTTGTCAGGCCCTGGGGATTTATCCCCCTTAATTTGCCTCAAGTTAGCATATGCCTCCTCCTCTGTAATCTTTATTGGGTCCATGAACTTGATGCTGCTTTGCTTCACTTCTATAGACTCTGTTTCCATCTCCTGAGTAAATAGGAGTAAATGCATATACAAAAAATCCATTTAAGATCTCCCCCATCTCTTTTGGCTCCACACATGGATTACTATTCTGGTCTTCCAGAGGGCCAATTTTGTCCCTTGAAATCCTTTTGTTCTTAACATACCTGCTGATTCTCTTAGGGTTCTCCTTCACCTTGTCAGCCAGAGCAACCTGATGCCTTCTTTTAGCTTTCCTGATTTCTTTCTTATCTTGCATTTCTTCTCTCCAGAAGTACCTCATTTGTTCCTACCTCCCTATACCTGCTACGCACCTCGATTTTTTTCCTTAACCACGGCCTAAATATCTCTTGAAAACCAAGGTTCCCTACACCTGTTACCTTTATCCTTTATTCTGACAGGTACATACAAGCTTTGTATTCTCAAAATTTCACTTTTGGACTCCTAGTTACAGGATCTCAACCTACAGACCAGACCCATCCTTTCCATATTTACTTTGAAACTAAACTAAACCTACACAAGCTTCTGTCACCTGCCCTGTCTCATTCCCTAATACTCTCTCTTGAGACTGATGAAGGAAACTTATTCACATTTGACATACTCTACCCCATCTAGTCCTTTTAAAGTCTGGGAGTCCTAGTCAATATGTGGAAAGATAAAATCTCCTACTATAGCAAGCTTATGTTTCTTGCGGTATAGAAACATAGAAACACAGAAGACCTACAGCACAAAGCAGGCCTTTCAGTTACTTTAGAAATGACCTGGGGTTACTGATAGCCCTCTATTTTTCTAAGCTCCATCTACCTATCCAGGAGTCTCTTAAAAGACCCTATTGTACCTGCCTCCACCACAGTTGTCAGCAGCCCATTCCACGCACTCACCACTCTCTGCGTAAAAAACTTACCCTTGACAGTGTACCTCCGCTATCTCCTCCAGTTCCATACACACTTCTGCACTGTCATACTTGATTGGTCTGATTCTCTCACGTCTTATCCTCTTGGTCTTCACATACTTGTAGAATGCCTTGGGTTCTTCCTTAATCCTGCTCTCCAAGGCCTTCTCGTGGCCCCTTCTGGCTCTCCTAATTTCATTCTTAAGCTCCTTCCTGCTAGCCTTATAATTTTCTAGATCTCTATCATTACCTAGTTTTTTGAACCTTTCATAAGCTTTTCTTTTCTTCTTGACTAGATTTTCAACAGCCTTTGTACACCACGGTTCCTGCAACCTACCATCTTTTCCCCGTCTCATTGGAACGTACCTATGCAAATATCCCCTGAATATTTGTCACATTTCTGCCGTACATTTCTCTGAGAACATCTGTTCCCAATTTATGCTTCCAATTTCCTGCCTGATAGCTTCATATTTCCCCTTATTCCAATTAAACTCTTTCCTAACTTGTCTGTTCCTAACCCTCTCCAATGCTATGTTAAAGGAGATAGAATTGTGATCACTATCTCTAAAATGCTCTCTCACTGAGAGATCTGACACCTGACCAGGTTCATTTCCCAATACCAGATCAAGTACAGCCTCTCTTGTGGGCTTATCTACATATTGTGTCAGCAAACCTTCCTGAACACACCTAACAAACTCCACCCCATCTAAACCCTTTGCTCTAGGGAGATGCCAATCAATATTTGGGAAATTAAAATCTCCCACCACAACAACCCTGTTATTATTACATCTTTCCAGAATCTGTCTCCCTATCTTCTCCTCGATATCCCTGTTACTATTGGGTGGTCTATAAAAAACACCCAGTATAGTTATTGACCCCTTCCTGTTTCTAACTTCCACCCACAGAGACTCCGTAGACAATCCCTCCATGACTTCCTCCTTTTCTGCGGCTGTGACACTATCTCTGATCAACAGTGCCACGCCCCCACCTCTTTTGCCTCCCTCCCTGTCCTTTCTGAAACATCTAAAGCCTGGAACTCTAAGTAACCATTCCTGCCCCTGAGCCATCCAAGTCTCTGTAATGGCCACAACATCATAGCTCCAAGTACTGATCCACATTCTAAGCTCATCCGGTTTGTTCATGATACTCCTTGCATTAAAATAGACACATCTCAAACCATCAGTCTGAGCACGTCCCTTATCTATCACCTGCCTATCCTCCCTCTCGCACTGTCTCCAAGCTTTCTCTATTTGTGAGACAGCCACCCCTTCCTCCGTCTCCAGTTCGGTTCCCACCCCCCAGCAATTCTAGTTTAAACTCTCTCCAATAGCCTTAGCAAACCTCCCTGCCAGATATTGGTCCCCCTCGGATTCAAGTGCAACCCAACCTTTTTGTACAGGTCACACCTGCCCCAAAGGAGGTCCCAATGATCCAGAAATCTGAACCCCTGCCCCCTGCTCCAACCCCTCGGAATATAAGATATTGTTCCTCCAACCTGAGTTTTGCTTCATCTTGACAGTAGAGGAGGCCATGGATAGACATATCAGAATGGGAATATCAGAATGGGAATGGGACGTGGAATTAAAATGTGTGGCCACTGGGTGATCCTGCTTTCTCTGGCGGACAGAGCGTAGGTGTTCAGTGAAACGGTCTCCCAGTCTGTGTCGGGTCTCACCAATATATAAAAGGCCACACCGGGAACACCGGACGCAGTATACCACACCAGCCGACTCACAGGTGAAGTGTCGCCTCACCTGGAAGGACTGTCTGGGGCCCTGAATGGTGGTGAGGGAGGAAGTGTAAGGGCAGGTGTAGCACTTGTTCCGTTTACAAGGATAAGTGCCAGGAGGGAGATCGGTGGGAAGGGATGGGGGGGGATGAATGGACAAGGGAGTCACGTAGGGAGCGATCCCTGCGGAAAGCAGAAAGGGGGGGGAGGGAAAGATGTGCTAAGTAGTGGGATCCCGTTGGAGGTGGCGGAAGTTACAGAGAATTATACGTTGGACCTGGAGGCTGGTGGGGTGGTAGGTGAGGACAAGGGGAACCCTATCCCGAGTGGGGTGGTGGGCGGATGGGGTAAGAGCAGATGTGCGTGAAATGGGAGAGATGCGTTTCAGAGCAGAGTTGATGGTGGAGGAAGGGAAGCCCCTTTGTTTAAAAAAGGAAGACATCTCCTTCGTCCTGGAATGAAAAGCCTCATCCTAAGAGCAGATGCGGCGGAGACGGAGGAATTGCGAGAAGGGGGTGACATTTTTGAAAGAGGAATAGTCCAGGTAGCTGTGAGAGTCTGTAGGCTTATAGTAGATATCAGTAGATAGGCCGTCTCCAGAGATGGAGACAGAAAGATCAAGAAAGTGGAGGGAGGTGTCAGAAAAGGACCAGGTAAATGTGAGGGCAGGGTGAAAGTTGGAGGCAAAGTTAATGAAGTCAACGAGCTCAGCATGCGTGCAGGAGGCAGCGCCAATGTAGTCGTCGATGCAGCGAAGGAAAAGAGGGGGACGGATACCCGTACAGGCTTGGAGCATGGACTGTTCCACAAAGCCAACAAAAAGACGGGCATAGCTGGGACCATACGGGTGCCCATGGCTACACCTTTGGTTTGGAGGAAGTGGGAGGAGCCAAAGGAGAAATTATTGAGAGTAAGAACTAATTCCGCTAGACGGAGGAGAGTGGTGGTAGAGGGGAATTGGTTAGGTCTGGAATCCAAAAAGAAGCGGAGAGCTTTGAGACCTTCCTGGTGGGTTTGGACGTCCATGGTGAAAATAAGGCGGTGGGGGCCAGGGAACTTAAAATCATCGAAAAAATTCAAAGCGTGAGAAGTGTCACAATCATAGGTGGGAAGGGATTGAACAAGGGGGGATAAGACAGTGTCAAGGTATGCAGACATGCGCTCGGTGGGGCAGGAGCAAGCTGAGACAATCGGTCTACCTGGACAGGCAGGTTTGTGGATCTTGGGTAGGAGGTAGAAACGGGAAGTGCAGGGTGTGGGAACTATGAGGTTGGTGGCAGTGGATGGGCGATCCCCAGAGCTGATAAGGTTGGTGATGGTATGGGAGACAGTGGCCTGGTTCTCCTTAGTGGGGTCATGATCAAGGGGTAAATAAGAGGAGGTATCAGAGAGTTGTCGCTGTTCCTCAGCCAGGTAGAGGTCAGTACGCCAGACTACAACAGCTCCCCCCTTATCAGCAGGTTTTATAGTGAGGTTGGGATTGGTGCGGAGGGAGCGGAGAGCAGAGCGTTTGGAAGGAGTTAGGTTGGAATTGGAACACGGTGTGGTGAAGTCGAGACGGTTGACGTCCCGTCGGCAATTAGCAATAAAGAGATCCAGAGCAGGCAGAAGACCAGAGTGGGGTGTCCATGAAGAGGAGGAGGGTTGAAGACGGGAGAAGGGGTCATCGGTGGCGGTGGGAGAGTCCTTGCCAAAGAAGTAAGCTCGGAGACGGAGCCGGCAGAAGAAGAGTTTGGCATCATGGCGTACACAGAACTCACTGATGTGTGGGTGAAGGGGGACAAAGGTGAGGCCCTCACTGAGGACAGAGCGCTCTGCCTCAGAGAGTTGAAGGTCAGATGGGATGGTAAAGACCCAGCACGGATAAGAGCTGGGATCAGAGGTGGGAGGGGGGATGGAGTCTGGTAGTGTCAGTGGAGAGGGAAGGGTTGGGGTGAGAGGAAGATGGAGCCACCGTCCAGGAGCTGACGACGGCAGGAGGCAGTAATCATAATATGATAGAATTGATCTTACAATTCTATTGTAAGAATAGGGAGAGGGAGAAGCTAAAGTCAGATGTATCAGTATTACAATGGACTAAATAGGCAACCATAGCTAAAAAAGGAAATTAATGCCAACACAGAAGCAAAATTAAGGGCATATAATAGAGCAGGTTGACTCTGTGGTTAAGAAGGCATATGGTGTATTGGCCTTCATCAATCGTGGAACTGAAGAATTTAATTTAGGAGCCGAGAAGTAATGTTGCAGCTATATAGGCCCCTGGTCAGACCCCACTTGGAGTACTGTGCTCAGTTCTGGTCGCCTCACTACAGGAAGGATGTGGAAGCCATAGAAAGGGTGCAGAGGAGATTCACAAGGATGTTGCCTGGACTGGGGAGCATGCCTTATGAGAATAGGTTGAGTGAACTCGGCCTTTTCTCCTTGGAGTGACAGAGGATGAGAGGTGACCTGATAGAGGTGTATAAGATGATGAGAGACATTGATCATGTGGATAGTCAGAGGCTTTTTCCCAGGGCTGAAATGGTTACCACAAGAGGACACAGGTTTAAGGTGCTGAGGGGTAGGTACAGGGGAGATGTCAGGGGTAAGTTTTTTACTCAGAGAGTGGTGAGTGTGTGGAATGGGCTGCCAGCAACGGTGGTGGAGGCGGATACGATAGGGTCTTTTAAGAGACTTTTAGATAGGTACATGGAGCTTAGAAAAATAGAGGACTATGGGTAAGCCTAGTAATTTCTGAGGTAGGGACATGTTCGGCACAGCTTTATGGGCCAAAGGGCCTGTTTTCTATGTTCTATGTTTCAAAAATTAGTGGGAAGTTAGAGGATTGGGAAGATTTAAAAACAACAGCAGGTAGCTAATAAAGCCATAAGGAAGGAAAAAAGGAAACATGAAGTCAAACTAGCAATAATATCAAAGACCATACCAAAAACTCTTCGATATATAGGGTAGACATCAGGCCCTGTGAGAACCATCCCACTCCAGCTCCCCAAAGGAGACAGCAAACTCCAGTAACTCAGGCCAGCTCACCCCTGGGGCAGGAATCAGATTCTGAGGATTCAGAAAATGGTGTGATAGTGGTAGAAGATATATCAGAACAGGGTGTACAGAGCCTTGAACCTAGCCTAGACAGCATATCTTCTGAAAATGTGACACCTTCTGGGAAGGAGACTGGGGAGCCGACGACTGCTAATGCAGGGGCGGAGGTTGGTAGCCCTCCTGGGGCAGCACCCCGCAGGAGTAAATGAGTAAATGCTGTACAGCACCCTAACCCACATCGTGAACCAAGGTCAGTCCTTGCTGAGTCCGGCAGCAGTGTCTGAGATACTGGCTAGTCTTAGTTCAGTTCTCTTTAGAGAAGCAGTTAAGGAGGTTAAAAGTAGTGAGTGAGTAATCGAGGACGATTACTTGAATGCAGGGGAGAATGTAAGCAGGTGACCGTCGAATCTTATTCAGTATCGTTAAAGGTGTACTCAGGCATTCATCCGGGTAATGCTAGAATAGGTGTCCGTGCCTTTAAGTGGAGATGGTGATGTCATTACACACGCGCAGGATAGTGGGGAGACCATTTTGTTTTCTGCTGCAGAAGCTGGTGGGGCGTTGGAATCAAGTTCCCCCAGAGATGCTGGGCATGGTGAGGAAAGGTGAGCATTAATTTACAATATCCATGTGAATTTGTTTATGCTTGTTGGTGAATTGAGAATATCGGTAATTTGACATGTTTTACATGTGGATGCTTTAGATTTTCAGAGTAATGGACTCGATGCTGGATAGCGTGGCTTGCAAAGCTCCTCACCAGCCAAGCAGGTCAGTCTTCCTGTAATTTAACTACCAGGAATTTAATATTGTGTGAAAGTTGTGCCAAAGCGTACCTTTTGTCTAACTTTATTGTATCATGACTGATTGTGCATGTAACAGCGTAACGTGAATGTTTAGTCTCTGTTCGGGAGTTCAGCACGTGTGTACTAAAGAGTAGTAGACATCCTAGATGAGATGTATTCGCTTACATTTTTCACTGCAATGTATAAGGTCCAGGGTTGGGGGGGATTCTAATGTTGTTTGTATTGTGTTCCTTCAGAATTGCCACTACCGTATTAGTACCGTATCAGTTTTGTGCGATTTTCTTTGTATTTTTATACTGCATACGCAGTTAAAGACACAAGGTTGAGACACAAGTGTGTGGATCGAAGGTTAAACGGAGATTATAACGGCAGGACCTGATTGTAAAGTCGTTTGTTTTGTTTTAAGACCCTCTTCTGGCACATAAACATCTAAAACAGATAATGGAATTAAAACCCGAAAAAGTAGTTGTTGTCCTGAGTGTGCATAATGTACTGGTTAGGCACAGGAGTACATTCAGCCAGAGACTCATTCCACCGAGATGTAACACTGAGCATCATAGGAAGTCATTCCTACCTGTGGCCATCAAACTTTACAACTCCTTCCTCGGAGTGTCAGACACCCTGAGCCAATAGGCTGGTCCTGGACTTATTTCCACTTGGCATGATTAACATACTATTATTTAATTATTTATGGTTTTATATTGCTATATTTCTTCACTATTCTTGGTTGGTGCGGCTGTAACAAAACCCAATTTCCCTCGGGATCAATAAAGTATATCTGTCTGTCTGTCTGTCTGTACTTTTCCCTGGGCCACAACATATAAAGAGTAAAAGAGAGGCAGGAATAGACATTGGAGCACTGGAAAATGATGCTGGAGAAGTAGTAATGCAGACAAAGGAAATGGCAGATGAACTGAATAAGTATTTTGCATTGTTCTTCACTGTGGAAGACACTAGCAGTTTGCCAGAAGTTTGAGAGTTTCAGGGGGCAGAAGTGAGCACAGTGCTATTACTGAGAAGAAGGTGTTTGGGAAGATGAAATGTCTGAAGATAGATCAGTCACCTGGACCATATGGACTGCATTCCAGGTTCTGAAAGAGGTAGCTGAAGAGACATTAGGAATAATCTTTCAAGAAGCAATAGTTTCTGGCATGGTACCAGAGGACTTGAAAATTGCAAATGTCATTCCACACTTCAAGAAGGGAGGGAGACATAAGAAAGGAAATTTATAGGCCAGTTAGCCTGACCTCAGTGGTTGGGAAGATGTTGGAGTCGACTCTTAAGGATGAAGTCTCAAGGTACTTGGAGGCACATAATGAAATAGTCTGAAGCCAGCATGGCTTCCTGAAGGGAAATTTTGTCAGACATATCTGTTCAAATTCTTGAAGAAATAACTAGCAGTATAGACAAAGGATTATCAGTGGATGTTGTATACTTGGATTTTACAAGGAGCTGCACATGAGACTGTTTAATAAGATAAGATCCCATGGTATTATTGGAAAGAGACAAGCATAGATACATGATTGGCAGGAGGCAAAGAGTGAGGATAAAGGGAGCCTTTTCTGGCTGGCTGCCAGTGAATGGTGTTGTTCTGCAGGGGTCAGTGTTGGGACTGCTTCTTTCTACCTTATCTGTCAATGATCTGGAGAACAAATTGATGGCTTTGTGGGCAAGTGTGCGGATGATATGAAGATGGGTAGAGGGGCAGGTAGTGTTGATGAAGAGTCTGCAGAAGGACAGACAGATTGGGAGAATGAGCAAAGAAGTGACATGTGGAATACAGTGTCGGGACGTGTAGACTTTGGTAGAAGGAATAAAAGTGCTGATATTTTCTTAAGGGGAAGAAAATTCAAAAATCTGAGGTGCAAAGGGACTCGAAAGTCCTTGTGTAAGGTTCCCTAAAGGTTAATTTGCAGGTTGAGTGGGTAGTGAAGAAGGTACAGAAATATTAGCATTCATTTCAAGAGGGCTAGAATATAAAAGCAAGGATGTAATGATGAGGCTGTATAAAGCACTGGTGAGGCCTCACTTTGAGTACTGCAAGGAAATTTGGGCCCTTTATCTAAGAAAGGATGTGCTGGAGAGGGTTCAGTGGGCATTCATGGGAATTATTCTGGGAATGAAAAGGTTATCACAAGAGGAGTGAGAAATTCCAGGGAGTACAGGCCCTGAGCCATCAGACAGATGCAGCATATATTCAGCAAAAGCAGGTCCTGTTTGACAAATTTACAGGAACTCTTTGAGCATAGAATGAGCCCAGTGGATAGAGGGGAACAGATGGACGTTATTTACTTGGATTTCCAGAAGGCGTTCGATAAGGTGCCGCATAAAAGACTTCCGTAAGATAAGGATGCATAGAGTTGGGGGTGATGTATTAGCATGGATAGAGGATTGGTTGACCAGTAGAAAACAGAGAGTTGGGATGCGTGGGTGTTACTCTGGTTGGCAACCAGTGGTGAGCGGTGTGACACAGTGCTGGGCCCACAGTTGTTGATAATATACATTAATGATGTATATCACTAAAAAATACAGAGAGTATACAGAGAGATATAGATAGGTTAAGTGAGTGGGCAAGGGTCTATCTGGCATATGAAATACAATGTTGGTAAATGCGAGGTCATCCACTTTGGAAGGAAAAATGGAAGATCAGATTATTATTTAAATGGTAAAAGATTGCAGCATGCTGCCGTGCAGAGGGACTTGGGAGTGCTTGTGCATGAATCACAAAAGGTTGGTTTGCAGGTGCAGCAGGCTATCAAGAAGGCAAATGGAATGTTGGCCTTCATTGCTAGAGGGATTGAATTTAAGAGCAGGGAGGTTATGCTGCAACTGTATAGGGTACTGGTGAGGTTGCATCTGGAGTACTGTGTGCAGTTCTGGTCTCCTTACTTGAGGAAGGATATACCGGCTTTAGAGGTGGTGCAGAGGAGGTTCACAGGTTGATTCCAGAGATGAGGACAGACTGAGTCGCCTGGTAGTGTACTCGCTGGAATCTAGAAGAATGAGAGGAGATCTTATAGAACCATATAAAATGATGAAAGGGATAGGTAAGATCGAGCCAGGTGAGACGAGAACTAGGAGACATAGCCTCAAGATTCGGGAGTAGATTTAGCACGGGGATGAGGGGGAACTGCTTTTCCCAGAGGGTGGTGAACTTGTGGAATTTTCTGCCCAGTGAAGCAGTGGAAGCTACCTCAGTAAATATATTTAAGACAAGGTTGGATAGATTTTTCACAGTCGGGGACTTACAGGTTATGGAGAAAAGGCAGGAAGGTGGAGATGAGTCCATGGCCAGATCAGCCATGATCTTATTGAATGGCAGAGCAGGCTCGACGGGCCAGTTGGCCTACTCCTGTCCCTATTTCTTATGTGATTTAGAAGAATGAGGTGGGGGGGGGGGAGGGTCTCATTGAAACCTATCGAATGTTGAAAGGCCTAGATAGAGTGGATGTGGAGAGGATGTTTACTATATTGCTGGAGTCTTGGTCCAGTGGGCACAGCCTTTGAATAGAAGGATGTGCACTTAGAACAGAGATAAGGAGGAATTTCTTTAGTGGTGAACCTGTGGCATTCATTGCTACATGTGGCTGTGGAGACCCCATCATTGGGTGTATTTAAAGTGGAGGTTGATAGGTTCTTGATTATCAAGGCATGAAAGGTTATGGAGAGAAGACAGGTTGAGAAGGAAAAAGGATTAGCCATGGTGAAATAGTGGAGCAGATGAAATGGGCCAATTGGCCCAAGACTGTTCCTATGTTTTATGATCTGATGGAGTGTCATTGCTACTATTAAGGAGAAGGTGCTTGGGAAGCTTAAAAGGATGAAGGTAGATCAACCATTTGGACCAAATGGACTAAACCCAGGGTTCTGAAAGAGGTAGCTGAAGAGATTGTGGAGGTATGAGTAATGGTCTTTCAAGAATCAATAGATCTTGGGGACTAGAAATTTGCAAATGTCACTCCACTCTTTAAGAAGGGAGGGAAACAGAAGAAAGGAAATTATAGTCTAGTTAGTCTGACTTCAGAGATTGGAAAGATGTTGGAGTTTCTTATTAAGGATGAAGTTTGGGTACTTGAAAGCACATGATAAAATAGGCCAAAGTCAGCATTGTTTCCTTAAGGGGAAATGTTTCCTGACAAATCTGTTGGAATGCTTTGAGGAAATAACAGGCAGGATAAACAAAGGAGAGTCAGTGGATGTTGTTTATTTGGATTTTCAGAAAGCCTTTGATAAGGTGAGCACATGAGGCTGCTTAACAAGAGCTCATGGTATTGCAGGAAAGCTAGTAGCATGGATGGAAGATTGGCAGAGATCAGAAGACAAAGAATGGGAATAAAAGAGGACAGCTTGACTGCTGGTGACTAGTGGTATGCCATGGGAGTTGGTGTTGAGACTTGGAAGCCTTTGTGAGGGATTCCCTCAAGGTTAACTTGCAGGTTGAGTTGATGATAAGGAAACCAAATTAAATGTTTGCATTCATTTTGAGAGGACTGGAATACAAAAGCAAGAATGTAATGCTGATGCTTTTTAAAGCAGTGGTCAGACCAAATTTGGAGTATGGTGAGCAGTTCTCAGCCCCTATAAAAAATGTTCTGGCATTGGAGGGGGTTCAGAGGAGGTTTACAAGAACGATCCCAGGAATTAAAGAGTTAACATATGAGAAGCATCTGATGACTCGAAGACTGTACTCCATGGAGTTTAGAAGAATGAGGGGGGATCTTATTTCAATCTATCAAATGTTGAAAGGCCTAGATGTGGAGTGGATGTTTCCTACAGTGGAAGAAATTAGGACCAGAGAGCACAGCCTCAGATTAGAGGGGCATCCATTTAAAACAGAGAGGTGGAAAAATGTCTTCAGCCAGATCATCAAGAGTAACAAGGAGAAGGCAGGAGAATAGGGTTGAGAGGGATAATAAATCAGCCATGATGGAATGGTGAAGCACACCTGATGGGCCAAATGGCCTGATTCTGCTGCTATGTCTTATGGTCTTAAATCAAGAAACATTTGCCACCGTCCAGTCTGCCGGCTCCTCACCTGTCATGAATGATGAATCCAATATCTCAGCCAGTTCTCCCGCAAAGGGATAGAAATAATAGACTCAGAGTTATACAGCTTGGAATCAGGCCCTTCAGCCCAAAATGCCTCCTTGAGCTAGTCCTATCTGCCAGCTTTTTGCCCAGATTCCCATGAATGTTTCCTACCCAAGTGTACCCACAGCTACTCCTTCCTCAACGATTAGTAGAGTTAAGAGCCTCTTTCCATCAGGAAAGCTAACCAACACCTCTACTTTCTGAGGAGGCTGAAGAGAGCTGGACTATGCACATCAGTACACACATCCTCCTACAGGTACACAGTAGAGAGCTTCCTAACATGCTGCATCCCTGATTGGGACTGAAACTGTACTGTGGTGTACTGGAGGACTCTGTAATGGGTAGTCGAAACTACCTATGGTGTCACTACCCTGGGGAAAAGATTGTGACCACCCACCTTATAATTTTATAATTTTATAAACATCTATAAGGTCACCCCTCAGCTTCCAGAATTCCAGGGGAAACAATCTCAGCCTATCCAGCTTCTTCTTATAATCCAGCCTCCACCCTGACCCAGTTACATCTTGCGAATCTGTTTTGCACCCCCGTCAGCTTATCAGATCCTCTCTTTGGCAGAGACCAGACTGTACACATTGCTCTGAATGTGATCGCCAGCAGTGACAGGCTTATTGTAGGCAACACTCCCACCTAGTGGTGTCTGCTGCACTGACGTGCTCCAGTGGCCAACACTCCCAAGTTCCCTGCCGTAATGACAGTTCGCTTGTGGACAACACCCCCACCTGGTGGTGTCATTACGCAATGACAGTTACCCTGTGGACATCACTCGGGAGAAAGCGAGCAGTGAGGTCATGGACAGAGGGATCTGATAATACAGATCTATAATTCTTTGAAAGTGGCATAACAGAGATATAGGGCCGTAAAGAGAGCTTTTAGCACATTGACCATAAATTAAAATAAAGTTCAACGTTCATTTATTCTCAAAATTATATAACTTTAAGATTGGGCTGCTTACAGAAAGCCACAAAACAAGAAACCCAAAAGAACCCACTGAAAAAGGACCAATATCCAATGCACAAAGAGAGAAAAAAAACAAATCATGCAAAAAATAAAGCAAATATTCAGAACGAAATTGAAGCCTGGAGCAGACGGAGCAGGCCTGTAGCCACGGTCTCAGTTCATCACACAGATGGGCAAATTGCTGCAAAGCCCACAGACGCTATGCCAGGAGCAGCCAGAGAACAACACGGCCTCAACCTCGGCAGTGCCGAGGATAGAACCAGCCCCAACCCTCGCTTCTGGTCCAGACACCCTGCCTTGTCAGTCCATCTGGCCCAGCACTTCAATTGTCTTAGCACCGAATCGTTCCCACACTTGGACCCGGGCCCTGCCACAGCAATGCACTCCTTTAGGAGGCAATGTTTAGAAGGATTGCCTTTGGGAGGGATGATAAATCAGTTGTTGGGATTTTGGGGGTCAATACATGTAATTACTGCTTGGGGCCTACGGTGTTCATTGATCCTGTGCTGTTGCTAAGGATCTGCTCCCAGGGTGATGTCAACAAAGGCCCTTCAGTGATGTCAGACACCCCCCATTTGAGCCTGTCTGAAGATGGTGTCCAATGTCCAAATGCAGACTAGGAAATCTGCTGTCTTTAATACTCAGGCAGTGTCCAAATAGTCCAAATCTAGAAGTGTAAACAGTTTTATCTTGTAGTAATCATCAAGATGGTGACATGCGTTGATGATTTGGAGAATGTAGGTGGAACATTTAGTGAGGTTGTGGATGACACCAAAATTGGTGTGAGGTGAAAGTGAGGGATGTCTAAGGTTACAATGGATTGAAGACCAGCTGGGAAAGTAGCCGGGAAATGGCAGGTGGAACTGAACTCAACAAGTACAATGTGCTAGATTTTGGGATGTTAAACCAGAGCAAAACATACAGAGTGAATGACAGGGCCCAGGGAGAGTTACAGAACAGAGAGACCAAGGGATACAAGTACAGAGTTCCCTGAAAGTGGCCACACAGGTAGACAGGGTACTGAAGAAGGTGTGCACAGGTTCTCATGCAGGTAAGTCTGTGACTAAGTGTAAATGGTCCTGTCATTGTCCAGTTGAAACATGGCATCAATTCACCAACTCAAATCCACTTAAAAAAAAATCGTAAGGAAACCATATTAATTAACTCAAATCCAATGATAGTAACGGGTGAATGAACCCAACCTTTTCTCAAAATCAAATCGAGGATCAAAAGTTCAACTTCTAATTTTCTCCAAACTAAGACATAGCATCACCTGAGAAAACCATTGTATCAAAGTAGGAGTAGAAACATCTTTCCATTTCAACAAAATAGCCCTTCTGGCCAATAATGTAACAAATGCAATTACATGTTTGTTTGATGGAGAAATACCATGAATATATTGAGGGACTATACCAAATAAAACTGTTAATTTATTAGGTTGTAAATTAATTTTTAAAGCTTTAGAAATTGTAGAGAAAATAGACTTCCAAAAATGTTTCAATACAGAACACGACCAAAACATATGTGTCAATGTGGCTGTCTCCATTTTACATCTGTCACACTGACTATCAACATTAGGAAACATTTTAGACAGTCTCTCCTTTGTCAAATAGTAACAATGTACAATTTTAAATTGAATTAAAGAGTGATTGGCACAAATCGAAGAAGAATTGACCAACCTCAAAATCCACAA